>NC_053023.1:101134638-101330751 GCF_003073215.2 Triticum urartu
TTGTTATCCTCGATGGCAACAATACAATACGTGCCTTGCTGCCCCTACTATCACTGGGAAAGGACACCGCAAGATTGAACCCAAAGCTAAGCACTTCTCCCATTGTAAGAAAGATCAATCTAGTAGGCCAAACCAAACTGATAATTCGAAGAGACTTGCAAAGATAACCAATCATACATAAAAGAATTCAGAGAATATTCAAATATTGTTCATAGATAAACTTGATCATAAACCCATAATTCATCGGTCTCAACAAACACACCGCAAAATAAGATTACATCGAATAGATCTCCACAAGAGAGGGGGAGAACTTTGTATTGAGATCCAAAAAGAGAAAGAAGCCATCTAGCTAATAACTATGGACCCGTAGGTCTGAGGTAAACTACTCACACTTCATCGGAAGGGCTATGGTGTTGATGTAGAAGCCCTCCGTGATCGATGGCCCCTCTGGAGGAGCTCCGGAACAGGCCCCAAGATGGAATCTCGTGGATACAGAAAGTTACGGCGGTGGAATTAGGGTTTTGGCTTCGTATCTGGTAGTTTGGGGGTACGTAGGTATATATAGGAGGAAGGAGTACGTCGGTGGAGCAACAGGGGGCCTACGAGGGTGGAGGGCGCGCCCCCTACCTCGTGGCCTCCTGGTTGATGTCTTGACGTAGGGCCCAAGTCCTCTGGATCATGTTCGTTCCAAAAATCACGTTCCCGAAGGTTTCATTCCGTTTGGACTCCGTTTGATATTCTTTTTCTGCGAACTCTAAAATAGGCAAAAAAACAGCAATTCTGGGATGGGCCTCCGGTTAATAGGTTAGTCCCAAAAATAATATAAAAGTGTATAATAAAGCCCAATAATGTCCAAAACAGAATATAATATAGCATGGAACAATCAAAAATTATAGATACGTTGGAGAAGTATCATTCAACCGCCTCAGGACCAGTATATCTTTATCATTTTCTTTCTTTCAGGACCCTATTCTCTGGAGGCCCTCTCCGATAGCTAGATCATCGGACCCATCACGGGAGGGAAGCACCAAAGGAGCAAGAAGCTTTGACGTACAAGGGAATACCCAGTTGGTCTCTCATACCGATCGTTATACCTGTTTTACATACCCGCACGCAGCTCGCCCTTGGATTGGACATGTCAGATAGTCCTATTTTTTCTTATTGTACTACTTATACACATACGCTTTGACGTATCCTATAAATAACAATGCACAACATCAGCTTATTATTACATTTCTTCATCTTCCTTTTTTTCCTAGTTTGTCTATTCACGACAAGTTGCACCCGTACATTCTGGTACGTTCAGTATGCCAGGGGCTTCAGTGTACCCCATAACACGGCAGGAAAAGTCCGAACACTTTCGATAGTGTGGCACCCTGAACTTATAGCATTATATGCATCAACTCCGAATCATGTCTTGGGTCAATAGTTGGGTTTTCCCGGCTCCCATGTTTTGGTGCCTTACGTTCCGCTATATCGGCTAAGGTAGCACTAGGAGAACTACTGCGATTGTGTCCCGGTTCTTCCGAACAAGCACCTCAGTAGAGAAAGCCAAAAACTGACTGTCATGATGCGGCGATAGCTGGTCGCTGTTCAAGAGGTCCCAAATCCCTAAAGATTTTTTCCGCTTCAGGCGAGGAGTCGGCCTTGTCCTATTTAGGCGTTCATAGAGCCCCAAGTTCGGCCTTCCGAATACTAGGGGCTTTGCCAAAATTTAAAATTGTAGACTTCTATGGCTAAGTGAGAGTGATAAAGCCTTATAGTCTGATTGCCTGGTTCGTTGTGCTGAACACCTCCTTCGAAGGACCCAAAACTGGGATAAAGAGTGATCAGATTTATCCCGAACACCTCAGTACTAGCTACATGAGGGCAGAAGCCGACGACTGGCCAACTCTCAGATTTTATAAATGGCCACACAGAAGGTAATATTTTAAATCAACAAGCGTTATATAGCGCAGACGAACTCGTTTTTCATATTACAGGATCACATGAGTACATTCATTCAAATATTACATCCTTAGAACATTCCTCTGCCACAAGGCGGGCACCCTTCAGGACGCTGTCATAATAATTTTCGGGGCGGCGATGCTCCTTGCCCTCCGGCGGCCCCTCCTTCACCAGCTTCTCGGCGTCCATCTTCGCCCAGTGCACTTTCACTCGGGCAAAAGCCCTGGGCGCACCCTCAATGCAAATGGACCACTTTATGACTTCAAGCCATGGGCAGGCATTCACAAGCCGCCTCAGCAGGCCGAAGTAGCTGCCAGGCAGGGGCTCGCCAGGCCACATCCGGACTATGAGGCCCTTCATGGCCTGTTCGGCCGCCTTGTGGAGCTCGACCAATTGCTTCAACTGGTCGCTCAAGGGCATCGGATGTTCGGTCCCAGTATACTGAGACCAGAACAACTTCTCCGTCGAGCTCCCTTCCTCGGCCCAGTAAAATTCCGCGGCATCGGACACACTGCGGGGAAGATCTGCGAACGCTCCTGGAGAGCTCCAAACTCAGGTAAGTAAAAGGAAAGTTTCCTTCACATGCTTGCTTTGCATAATGAATTCCTTACCTGTTGCTATCTTCTGGACCGCCTGAAGCTCCTGGAGGGCCTTGTGGGCTTCGGCCTTGGCATTTTTGCGTTCTCAAGGGCCTTTGCAAGCTTAGACCCTTGCGTCTTAGAGTCACGCTCCAAGGACTCGTATTTTTGACGAAATCCTAGAGCTCTTGCTGCACCTCGCCGACTCGAGCCTCTTGCTTCTCACGTTCACTGCGCTCCTTGGACGCTTTGTCTTCGACCTCGGACAACGCCTTCTTCAGGGACACCACTTCGGTCGTGGCCCCTAGCAAAAATCATGATGATCCTGTGACTTAACAACCACATTCTTTTGTATTCCTTATCAATATATGGACGGGTATTACTTACCTTTGTTCTCTTTGAGCTGCCTCTTGGTAAGGCCGAGCTCTTTTTCGGACCGCTCAAGGTCCCGCTTCAGTGCGGAGACCTCCGTAGTGCGAGCGGCAGCGGCCAGCAGCAAAGCCTGCTTAATCACATAAGACACATTCTGATTAGACTCCTGTGATTATTATTTGATCCTCTGTTCGTCCTTTCTTTGCGAACGCTAAACAGAGCATCAGGGGCTACTGTCTATGCTATAGTATTTTCTTATAAGTTGATTACTTACCTCAAAGCCTGTTAATAGGCTGGCACAGGCTTTAGTCAGTCCGCTTTTAGCGAGCTGAACCTTCTCTACCAGCGCACTCATGACAGTGCGGTGCTCTTCGTCAATGGAAGCGCCACGAAGCGCTTCCAGCAAGTTGTCTGGTGCCTCTAGATGGATAGAGGCCATCGGCACAGACGGCTCGCCCCCTTTGTGAGGGGTCGCCCGACAGAGTCCGGAACCACGAGAGGTTCCGGCGCGGTATTTGGCCGGGGGCCAGACTTGCTGCCCCCGTCATTAGGGCCCATGGGAGCCTTGCCTCCCATGCGCCCGGCGTTTGGGAGGTCACCTTGGGGTGTCCCCAGAACTACCTTCCCTTGTCTTGGTGCCCTTCGGGACAACACCTCGGCGTCGTCCATAGGGCGGGGGGAGGAGGCGGTCGGGAGCGAATCACTGTTCATCTCCGACAGGCCCAGAGACCCATCCGAAGAGGATACGTCGGGACGGTCCTTGGGAGGGCTGCATGATCATGTTCGGCATGATAAGAAACAATAAAATGAAATATAATAGAACTGTTATGGTATCCTGGTACCTACGACTTCGCCAGGGGCTTGTCCCTGGGCAACCACTCCTCGTCGTTGAACGCGGCCGTGGTAGAGCGGTCCGGAAGGAGGGCTCTTCCCTTCTTGGAGCCTTCGGCCTCCCCGGATGGGGCGGCCTTCCTTTTCTTATCCCCCCCCCCCCCGCACTGGATGGGGAGAATTTTCCTCTTCCTCCTCCTCGTCTTCGTGGGAGGAGGGCGTCTCGGTGTTATTGGACGACGATTCCAATACAACCTTGCGCCGGAGACCTTTCTTGGTCCCCGCGGCCTTCTTCTTGGCCTTCTTCTCCGGCGCCTCATAGGGCGCCGGAACCAGCATCTCCGTCAGGAGAGTACTTACTAGATCTTCGGGCAGTGGGGCCGGACAGTCAATCCGCTCCGCTGTCGCAACCCATTCCTGTCAAATAATGTGGAGACTCAGATCCCTCACATAATTATACTAGGGAAACACCTTATGAGATATAAGGAGCTTACCGGATTAGCAGGGCGCTTTGCGCTGAGTCCGCGGTCCTCGGTAAGGGGAGGAGGTACCTCGGTAGACTTGAACAGCACCCTCCAGATGTCCTGGTGTGTCGTGTCAAAGAGCTCTCGCGGCGTCTGGTGCTTTGCCGAGTCGAACTCCCACATATTGAATGCCCGTCTTTTTGACACGGGAGGATCCGGCGGAAGAGCATGACCTGGACCACGTTGACAAGCTTGATTTTCTTGCTTATCATGTTTTTAACACAGTTCTAGAGTCCGGTCAGCTCCCCCGATGAACCCCAAGATAAGCCCTTCTCTTTCCAAGAGGTTAGCCGCATATGGGGATGCCGGATCGGAATTCGGGGGCTGCCACCCAGTTGGTGTCGCGCGGCTCGGTGATGTAGAACCACGCCGATTGCCACCCCTTCACGGACTCCACATAGGAGCCTTCGAGCCAGGTGAGATTGGGCATTTTGCCCACCATGGCGCCTCCGCACTCCGCTTGCTGGCCGACCACCACCTTCGGTTTGACATTGAAGGTCTTCAGCCACAGGCCGAAGTGGGGCTTGATGCAGAGGAAAGCCTCGCACACGACGATAAACGCCGAGATGTTGAGGATGAAATTGGGGGCCAGATCATGGAAGTCTAGCCCGTAGTAGAACATAAGCCCACGAACAAATGGGTGGAGGGGAAATCCCAGCCCGCGGATGAAATGGGTAAGGAATACAACCCTTTCATAGGGCTCGGGGGTAGGAACGATCTGCCCCGCCCTTGGGAGCCGGTGCACGATATCTGCGGCCAGGTATCCGGCTTCCCGGAGCTTTGTGATGTTCTCCTCCGTAACGGAGGAGACCATCCACTTGCCTCCCGCTCCGGACATGTTCGGAGTGTTTTTGCGGAGAAGATGCGAACTTGGGCGCTGGAGCTCGAGTGCGCGAGAATGGATGGGCAGGGAAGAAGAAGGCGTGGGTAAAAAAGAGGAGTTCTTATCCCTTTATAAGGGTGGTAGAAACCGCGCGAGAATGAATGGGTATCCGATCGGTACCTAAACATAGTGTGAAAGGGGGCTCGGGGCAACAGGAATAGATCATCTCTCGGAGGGTGGCTCATGATAACACACAAAGTCAATAGCATATGATACTTTGGAATCAAGGATATACAGGAGAGTTAGATTCCGATCCTATGGAACTATGGTGTGTTGATCGAGAGTAGGGAGGATGGTGACATCTTACCGATCGCGGCAACAAGGTATGTCAGAGGATAGTCTGTCAGTTATGTCAGTAACAACATCGGCACCATGGGCGAGGGACGAAGAGAACCATTTTCCTGCTCGTTAATTCGAGGCGGACCAATAGGCAAAGTTCTCGTCCATCAGTGATACCGAAATGTCAGCAACATTAGTAACAGGGTTTCACTGACAAGGCTGTACATCGGGGTGTTTCACAAGCAGGGATTTATTTCTGCTTATATCATATAGATCACAAGAAAGGTTAAACAAACCAATGGAAAGGAAAAATATGATTATCAAATCAAACAGTCCAATGGAAAGGAAGATGTGTTTACACATAAGAGTTGGGAGTATATCCTTCCCAAGGAAAAGCGGAGCAGGATATACATGATAGGACACCAAGTTCAAAAGCATTTAGATAATGGGGCGAGGGAAGAATCATGATATTACCCATACAACAGTGTGAGGGTAATTGAACGAGAAACATTTTGTATTATGATTCCGATGTTCTTGTTGATATTCGGAATACCACAGTCATGCTTCGATGCAGCAATGATATGGTGTCAAGTAAAGATTGGGTTCGAAGATCTCAAGAGATACCGAGAAACAATTCCAAGATTATCTCAGAACGTAAGGAATAACCAAGCACAACCAGGTCTGTGTTGGCAGAAAGTCAAGATGTCATCGATGATATCACAAATCATCGAGGGGCAGGGATGGTATTTCTAGCCATGAATTCAATTGACATATCTAAAGAAGCCAAAGTGTTGACGGTGATCACGACAAATTTTGTCGAGAGACTCTATGAAGATGCCATCGAGCAGAAAAGGAAGGACGAAGTGAAAGGCTATGAGAACCAAGGATTCGACACAAGCTCGAAGTCAAGCTTGTTGTTCAAGGTGAAATGATATGATGAGGAAGATCAACGTAATATTAGCTCATCTTCGAAAATTGTGCGCCGAGAAGAACCAGGTAGCACAGTTTAAAATTTGGCACGATAATGATATTGCCGATCAGGCTAGGAATGACTTGAAGGATTATTAAACTCGTAAGCAACAAAAACTACTTGAGACTTATTGAATCGGAGTGTGGAATCGATTCACCTATCATTGTTCTCGGTTGACAAACAACCCAGAACCCATGAAGTGACTAAGACAGGGTAAGGTAGTACTTCATCAAAAGTTCATAAGATGTAGTGCAATGCATGATATCCTCGAGATACTAGAGGGTAATACTCGAAGATAGGGCATAATAGAGTTTGGACATGTATATTCATCTACAAAAGACCAATACTTTAACTTGTCCGAGAAATAAGATCAAAGAAGAACAACATGGTCGGAACCACGTTTGCAAAATACCAAATCCTAGATATAAGAACTTATACCAAGGGGACGATTAATTTTAGGAGAAGCTTCCATGATAAGATCTACATCGTTTCCATGGGCATGAACGTAAAGTTCAAGGTCGACTCCCACTTCTCCAATACATAACCTTTCATTCACTTCTCACTTTGAAAATGGCATTGGTGTTGAAAGTTTTAACTGGTGAAATATTAGATGAGTATGACCCGTGAAATCTTTCGGGTTCACACAAATGGCAAAAGAATAGATTCAACCCATAGGGGCATCTTGGGAACATATGCCACAAACTCCAAGAGTAAATGACACAAGCTCAGAAGGTAGAGCATGGTTGACAAAAATAGAGGATACAAATTGTCAAAGACATTATGTATCATGGGAATAACTCACAAGAATTTTGAATGTGAAGGATACTATCGGATAATAACCCAGCATCGGGCCTAGCGGTCCACAATGGAGCTGATGTGAGTATTGGTACTAAATCAGAGGAAGAAAGAATGCAAGGGCATCGGATTATAGAACATCTGAATAATTTGATGCTTAGATAACAAAGGAATTATGATTTCCAAAATGAAGGATCAGAAGCAGATGCTCTGATCAAGGATGGATAAGTTGAATAGACCTAGGGGTACAATTGATGACAAATAGATTGGTCGAGAACCGGCTCATGTTCAAAATGACGTTTGAGCCAGAAAGATAATTTAAAAGGATCGACTGATGATTGCGTGCATGCGCACACCTGTTGAATCAATAGGATCAAAATGGGAATCACAAAGGATTTTAAGGAATATTGCTAGACATATGGAATTAACCATAATGCAAGTAGGCAAGAATTTCAAGAGCAATACGCTACTAAGGATTTTGGAAGATCGAATGGTTTTCAAAGAATTTTGTGAAACACATGAACAAATGGGGATGAGTGGATACTCGGTAAGTGCGAGGAATTATCCGTAGAGGTATTCATGTGACAAGGAACTGCAAGGCAGAAGGCACAAAGTATTCTCAGAACAAAAGAGAGAACTTCGGGGTATCTTGTGATAACAAGATCAACGGGGAATGATGGTATGAATGACAAGTGTCATTGGTCATCCATAGGGGTTTATCGATGAGAGGGAATTGCAAAAGCGATGACACAAAGTCTTGAGAGAACATCATAGAGTATCTTCGAAATCTTCTAGTGCAGTAGGCGATCATCTGTAATAAGGGGCTCTCCGGGTGGATGTGACCACGAGATCCTAATGTTAGAGTTAGTAAAACCTTTAACCCGAGGAGAAGAGAGATCAGAATCCCAGAGTAAGATAAGGAATAAAACATCCTAATACCACCCAATGGCGACGTGGGCCCGTAAGACACACAGCCATGTTAGTAAAAAGTTTTTCAGTGACTAGACTCAACTTCGGCCAAGGAGTAGGAAAGGGGGATTGTCGGTGTCAAAACCGGCGGATCTCGGGTAGGGGGTCCCGAACTGTGCATCTAGGCCGGATGGTAACAGGAGGCAAGGGACACGAAGCTTTACCCAGGTTCGGGCCCTCTCAATGGAGGTAAAACCCTACGTCCTGCTTGATTAATATTGATGATATGGGTAGTACAAGAGTAGATCTACCACGAGATCAAAGAGGCTAAGCCCTAGAAGCTAGCCTATGGTATGATTGTTGTTGTCTATGTTATCCTACGGACTAAAACCCTCCGGTTTATATAGACACCGGAGAGGGCTAGGGTTACACAAAGTCGGTTACAATGGTAGGAGATCTACATATCCGTATCACCAAGCTTGCCTTCCACGCCAAGGAAAGTCCCTTCCGGACACGGGACGGAGTCTTCAATCTTGTATCTTCATAGTCCAGGAGTCCGACTGAAGGTATAGTCCGGCTATCCGAACACCCCCTTATCCAGGACTCCCTTAGTAACCCCTGAACCAGGCTTCAATGACGATGAGTCCGGCGCGCAGATTGTCTTCGGCATTGCAAGGCGGGTTCTCCCCCAAATTCCGTGTACCTGTTGAATAAAGTCCGGTTTCTTGTAGATATTGCGCTCCTTGGCTTCTACGCCCAATAATGGCCGCTTCCCACGTGTCAAACGAATATGAAAAGTCTGAGTGTTTTTACATTCACACCCCTAGCCGCGTAAATGAGTTGCCCTATTTAAGGGGACGAGGATTTAGATCCAAACCACATCTTCCCCCCTTCGCGAGTGTTCATCAGAGCGCATCCGACAAAGGTCCATTCCTCCATGGCCAGCCGTCGCAACTCCTCCTCTCGCCCTTCCAGCCCTCAGCCTGGATATTGGGAGAGATGCTCCATCCCGCATAGCGAGCTAGTGACGCTCCACCAAGGGATTTCTTCCCCCGGCCTACATGATCCCGGTTCGAGCCGGTCTTGCCGTCTACAACGGCGGAAAGCAAGCGGAGAGTGCCCCCAATCCCTCCAAAGGAGAGCGGGTATGCCTGGTCCCTTATTTAATAAGGGGGCTCGGGTTTCCAATCCACCCATTTCTCCGGGGGCTGCTGGAGTTCTACGGCCTCCAGCTACACAATCTCACGCATGCCTCCGTATTGCATATCGCGGGCTTCGTAGCCCTCTGCGAGCTGTTCTTGGGCGTCGAGGCTCATTTCGGGCTATGGAAAAGGTTATTCTGCCTTGTGCCCCGCTCTAAGGAGGGGTCAATGTATCAAGTGGGCGGAGCCGAAGTGTGGCGCATCGCCGGGACCGGATATCTGTCCGGAACCCCAAAGAAGGCGTCCGAAGACTGGCCCTCGGAATGGTTTTATATAGAAGACGTCCCGCCGCTGGATCCTGTCCGGATCGGCCTCCCTGAATTCGACAATGCTCCCTTAAAGAAGCGCCTAAGATGGCGTCCACGGAGCCCTCAGAGGGAAAGTGACAGGGACATCATTTACCTGATGGGCCGAATAAGATTGTTAGCCCATTCCGGACTAACCATGATCGGGGTTATGGCCGAATGCATTATGCGGGGGGTGCAACCGCTTCAGTATAGAAGCCACCCCATGTGGGACTTCAACGGGGAGGACGACGCCACCCGCTACGGCCGTAAGGGGCCGGATTCAGCTGCCGCTCTACTAAAGATCTTGTCCACTTTGTATAAGGGAGAAGAGGAGTAATTTCTCCGCGTCAACCCACAGGGTGGATTCTCTATGCACAATCCCCCAAGCTGGGTAAGCGGTCGTATTTACTTGCCCATCCGTTTTGTATTCCCATTGTTAAAATTTAGTCTGGCGACTTCAACGCAGGAACTGCGTCGGGCTGTTAAGGAAATAAGCAGCCCTCCTCCACAACCCGAGGACCCAGGACGGGCCCTCGACCCGGCCTCTCAAGAGGATCCGGACATATCTGTGGAGCTGATTGATGGAGTGTTCCATCAATTGAGCAAGGACAACGCCTTGGTGGCCATTACGGCCGATTGCCCAGGGCTAATCCCGGCCTCCCAGGTAACTGAGATCGAAGTCCCAGTACCCCGAATAGGTGTCCGCCCTCTCGTGTTTTCAGTTTCCTGATTACAACCAAACTTTGCAGGGGAGGTTTTTAAGGCGGAAGGCCGAACCTGCGGCGACAAGCCAACGAGGGGCCGCAGGGCCCCGTGGGCAGAAAAGAAGTGCAGTCCGGACCGAGGCGTCAGCGCAAAGGTATGGCGCGCCCCCTTATCCCAGGTGTTATACCTTCGAGGCACATTGACACTCGTGCTCTCTTCAGGACAAAGAGACCTCGCCGGACTATATCCGGAGAGGCTGCTAATCGCGCCTCCACCAGCCAGGCTCCAAAGCCTCGTCTTGAGGCGGAGGCGAACGCAAGGCGCGCGCCAGACGCTCCTCCGACGGAGGATGTGGATGGGTTGTCTGCCACCAACTCTGAGGTGGAGAGTGCCATGAACCACAGGCGTCACCGGACAATTCTTCGCAACGCTTGTTTCTCCCAAGGGGCGTTAGATGCCTTCAACTCGGGAGATGCGTACCTCCGTGCCGCTCAAAATGGTCTAGCCAGAGCCACGGAGCAATATGTAAAAGACATACGGGTAAGAAAACTTTGGTAATTATATATATACCAGTAGCCCCTGAGACTTGAAACAGTTAGAATAACTGATTTAAGGATCATTTGTTATGCAGGTTCTTACAGAAAAGAATTCCCTACTGTCCAAGGAGTTGGAAGAGTGCAAAGCCCAACTTGAGGCCGCACTAGCCGTGGCAGGGGAGCCCAAGGAGACCCCCTCTGGTAATATACACTTCGAAAGATAAATATTTTGCGAAGCACGGCATGGGTGCGAATCTGACAAATGAAATTGCAGATGGCGCCGGATTGAATCCGGAAAGGCAACACCTCCTACGCCAGCTAAAGGCTGGTGAGAAGGTGCTGACAAAGGTGAGGCGGGAGAAGAACGATCTCCAAGATGCCAACACCAAGCTGGGCGTCGAGCTGAAAGATGTTTGTGCCCAGCTGTCACACTCCGTGAAGGAGAATCAGCGGCTTCGGCGCGGCATATTTAGTAAGTGCTTGATCGAACCTTTGAAAGAAAGTTCGGCGGGGAAGTCGACTAACAGAGCAATGTCTGTAGGTGTGCTAACAGGTCGTCCTGCAGAGGAGATGCCCGGTTCTACGGGTAACCTTCTTCCCGAGCTCTCGCAACTGTTTGATCGAGTTCGGCAGGCGATGCGAGGCGTCGCCCAGGCCCTGTGGCCATCCGTCTCCATGCCCGCAGGTCTTGGAGAGCTTGTAGAGAAGCTAAAGGGAGCACGCGGCGCTTCCGATTGTGGAAGATATCGGCCTGCCGTCAAGGCGCTAGGGAGGCCTGGGCCATGGTGAAGACGCGGTACGCAAAGGATGACCCCAACCACATGGCCGAGGTCGGTCCTTTAGGGCCCGATGGGAAGGAGATCCCTGTAAGCTTAGTATACGGCCAAGTAGAGTTGGCCACAAAGTATTCCCAGCAGGACTGTAAATTAGACAGCCTGTTAGATGGTATTGAAGAGGAATACAATCAGTCAAAATGACTATGTAATTTAATTGACATTTATAATGCCTTCTAGCCGGATTGTAGATCATTTGTCATGGCCGACCTTTTCGCTTCAGCCTCGGGACCTGACGTTCCGGAGTGTGTCCGAATTCCCATGCGGTTATATAGGAACCGGGGAATGCATGGAGACAAGACGTAGGGGTCATTAGTGCATGAACAGACAAGTGCCCGACTAGTTATGCTATATTACATGGTTAGTAAGAAACATCTTCCAGGGAGAATAGTTCCGTTAGGGGTTCCTTTCCCTAGGAGGCATGCCCTAAGGTCCATGTCCATGCTGCGAAAAGAAACGCAGGAAAAACATCTGGGGGCGTATAGAAAAAAATAAAAAAAGATCATCTTTAGTTCACCGACCGAATATTCCCTTAAGAACGCTAGCTTTCGGCTTCACCCAGTCTGAGGTACACGTCCGGCTGACCCGGCAGTAACAATCGCAGAGGTGCTCCCTTTACCACCTAGCCGAACAATCGGGAACGTAGGGGTAAGCACAGGAGCTAGGCAACCCAGCTTGGCCAAAACTTAAGTCATATCGATGCATATAATGGTGAATAAAAGGTACATGTGGAAGTGTGACACATGTGTTGGGCATGAAGCCCGTATGAATAAGCTTCTATTTAAAGAAGCCCCCAGGTTTAATGAGCGCGGATAGCGCGTCACTTTATGAGCCTTTAAAGGCTATAAGAGAGAGAGAGAGAGAAGAAGAGAAATGTAAGACAGAAAATATATAAAAAATGGACAGAGGAAGGAGACGAACACAGAGTCCGGCGCTAGGCATAGAATCTTCGGAGACGGGCTGCGTTCCATGGGTTCGGCTCGAGTCGGTTATCCGATGCATCCCGCAGGCGGTACGCTCCACCAGTCAGGACTTGGTCAATTATGAAGGGACCTTCCCACTTGGGCTTAAGTTTGTCCTTTTTCTTGTCCGTTAGTCATAGAACTAATTCGCCAACGTTGTAATCTTTGGCTCATACTTCTCTGCTTTGGTATCTTCGAGCCTGCTGTTGATAGAATGCGGAACGGGCTTTTTCCACGTCACGCTCCTCCTCCAATGCGTCCAAGCTGTCCTGCCGATCGAGCTCGGCTTCTCTTTCTTCATACATGCGCACTCGAGGTGAGTCATGAATTATGTCGCAAGGCAAAACTGCCTCTGCGCCGTACACCATAAAGAATGGTGTGTAACCGGTGGTGCGATTCGGCGTGGTCCGTAGCCCCCAGAGTATGGAGTCGAGCTCCTCTACCCAGTGCGTGTTAGATTCCTTGAGGGGCTGCACTAATTTGGGTTTGATGCCGCTCATGATAAGACCATTTGCGCGTTCGACCTGGCCGTTAGTTTGTGGGTGATAGACGGAAGCATAATCGAGCTTGATGCCCATGTTTTTGCACCAGAGTTTTACCTCGTCGGCCGTGAAGTTCATGCCGTTATCAGTGATGATGTTGTGGGGGATGCCGTAACGGTGTACGACCCCGGATATAAAGTCTATCACCGGTCCGGATTCGACCGTCTTAACAGGCTTGGCTTCTATCCATTTGGTGAACTTATCCACCATGACCAGTAAGTATATTTGCTTGTGGGTTCCACCTTTAAGGGGTCCAACCATGTCAAGCCCCCAGACCGCGAAGGGCCAAGTAATGGGGATAGTTTGGAGGGCGGTGGGTGGCATGTGGCTTTGGTTTGCAAAGAGCTAGCAACCGGTGCATCGTTGGACTAAGTCCTGAGCGTCTGCCCGGGCCTTCGGCCAATAAAAGCCTGTACGGAAGGCCGTGCTTACAAGGGACCGAGCTGCAGCATGATGACCGCCGAGTCCGGCATGAATTTCAGCCAGGAGGTTCCGCCCCTCCTCTTCGGAGATGCACCTTTGAAGGACTCCGGTAGTGCTTTTCTTATAAAGCTCTCCCTCGTGGACTCTGTAGGCTTTGGATCACCGCACTATGCAGCGTGCCTCATTTTGGTCCTCGGGGAGTTCCTGCCTAGTAAGGTAGGCGAGGAATGGTTCTGTCCATGGGGCGATGACGACCATTATTACATGGGCTGAAGGTGTTATTTCATTGGCAGAGCCTCTGATTGTGTCAGAATGTTCGGTGTCGGGCAGTGCGGTTGGGTCCGGGCTGTTATTGTTCGGCTCCCCTTCCCATACTACGGATGGCTTGAACAACCTTTCCAAGAAGATGTTGGGGGGGACTACATCGCGTTTTGCGCCGATGCGTGCCAGGACATCTGCCGCCTGATTATTTTCCCAGGCTATATGGTGAAATTCAAGCCCCTCGAACCGAGCTAACATTTTTAGGACGGCGTTGCGGTAAGCTGCCATTTTTGGATCCTTGGCATCGAAGTCTCCATTTATTTGGGATATTGCGAGGTTCGAGTCCCCGCGCACCTCTAGGCGTTGAATGCCCATGGATACTGCCATCCGGAGACCATGTAAAAGGGCCTCATATTCGGCTGCATTGTTGGAGTCCGTGTACATAATCTGGAGTACGTATTAAACTGTGTCTCCTGTGGGGGACGTCAAAACGACGCCAGCCCCTAGTCCGGCCAACATCTTGGAGCCGTCGAAATGCATGATCCAATTTGAATATGTGCCGTAATCTTTAGGGAGTTCGGCCTCCATCCATTCTGTGATGAAGTTGGCCAAGACTTGTGACTTGATGGCTCACCGTGGCTTATAAGTTATGTCGAACGGGAGGAGCTCAATGGCCCATTTTGCAATCCGGCCCATTGCGTCACGGTTGTTTATAATATCGTTAAGTGGTACTTCCGAGGCTACTGTTATTGAACACTCTTGAAAGTAGTGTCGTAGCTTCCGGGATGCCATGAATACCGCGTACACAATCTTTTGATAATGCGGGTACCGTGATTTGCAGGGAGTGAGGGAAGTGGACACATAATAGACTAGCTTTTGAAGGGGGAATTTGTGTCCGTCTGCTTCTCGTTCGACGACGAGCACTGCGCTTACAACCTGATGTGTTGCTGCAATGTATAATAGCATTGGTTCGCCAATGTTTGGCGCGGCCAGGACTGGGTTTGTTGCTAGTATGGCTTTTATTTCGTCGAGTCCGGCCGTGGCTGCATCCGTCCATTTGAAGTGTTCGGTGCACCGAAGGAGGCGGTAAAGGGGTAGGGCCTTTTCTCCCAAGCGGGAGATAAAGCGGCTTAGAGCCGCCACGCATCCGGTTAACTTTTGTATTTGTTTGAGGTCCTTTGGGATATCCAGTTGCGACAGAGCTCAGATCTTGGCTGGATTTGCTTCAATTCCTCTACCGGATACAATGAAGCCCAAGAGCTTTCCGGCTGGAACGCCGAAAACGCATTTTTCCGGGTTGAGCTTGATGTCGTATGTTCGGAGGTTATCAAATGTGAGCCTCAAGTCGTCTACTAGAGATTCAACATGTCTTGTTTTGACGACCACATCATCTACATATGCCTCCACTATTTTGCCGATCTGGCTTGCCAGACATGTCTGAATCATGCGCTGATATGTTGCACCGGCGTTTTTGAGCCCAAAGGGCATCGTGTTGAAGCAGAATGGGCCGTATGGTGTGATAAATGCCGTTGCAGCTTGGTCTGGTTCTGCCATCTTGATTTGATGGTAGCCGGAATATGCGTCGAGGAAACACAACGACTTGTGTCCTGCGGTAGCGTCGATAATTTGATCGATGCGGGGGAGGGGGAAGGGATCCTTTGGGCAAGCCTTGTTAAGGTCTTTAAAATCAACACACAGGTGCCAGGATTTGTCCTTCTTTGGTACCATCACCAGGTTTGCTAGCCAGTCCGGATGTTTTATATCTCTGATGAATCCGGCCTCCAATAGCTTTGCTAGGTCCTCTCCCATGGCCTGTCTCTTAGGTTCGGAAAAACGCCAAAGAGCCTGTTTGACAGGTTTGAATCCTGTTTGGATATTTAAGCTGTGCTTGGCCAGCCTGCGTGGGATTCCTGGCATGTCTGAAGGGTGCCAGGCGAAAATGTCTCAGTTCTCTCGTAGGAACTCTCGCAGTGCGGTGTCTACATCAGGGTTTAACTGTGCCCCGATGGAAGCTGTTTTATTGGGGTCCGTTGGATGGACTTGGAATTTGACTATTTCGTCCGCCGGTTTAAAGGAGGTGGACTTGGATCTTTTGTCGAGTACCACATCGTCCCTATTCACCGTAGAGCACAGCGCAGTCAGTTCCTCAGCCGCTAGGGCTTCGGATAGTGCCTCGAGGGCCAGTGCGGCTGTCTTGTTTTCGGCGCGGAGTGCTATGTCCGGATCACTAGTGAGAGTGATGATCCCGTTAGGCCCGGGCATCTTGATCTTCATGTACCCGTAATGGGGTATTGCTTGGAAGATTGTAAACGCTTCCCGCCCTAGCAGAGCGTGATAACCGCTGCTGAACGGAGCCACATGGAACGTGACCTCTTCGGACCTGTAATTATCCGGCGTGCCGAACACCACATCTAGTGTGATTTTTCCTGTACAACGCGCTTCCCGACTGGGGATTATTCCTCTAAAGGTTGTGCTGCTTCTCTCAATGCGGTTCCAGCCTATTTCCATTTTTTGGATGGTTTCCTCATAAATGAGGTTCAATCCGCTGTCGCCGTCCATGAGTACCTTGGTAAGACGAAAGCCGTCCACTATTGGACTGAGGACCAATGCGGCTGGTGCTCGGGCTATTCGGAATTTAGGTTCATCACTGGCGTTAAAGGTAATAGTCGTGTCACTCCATGGGTTTATTGTTGCTACTTGGTAGACTTCGGCAAGGCTGTGGAGTGTCCTTTTTCGCATATTATTTGATGCGGAAGTCTCGAAGACTGTTAATACCGTATTGGTGTCTCTGGGGTGGCTTTCTGTGGCCTCCGGAATTAGGAGATTTTCACCAATTTTGGCCACCTGCCGGAGTATCCAACATGCTCTGAGGCTGTGAGTTGGTGTGGCGTCCTCTGTACTGTGAATTTTTACAAGGTCCATTAAGCCATCCTTCCAGTATGGTTCCATGCCCTGTAGAGGGTTTTTGCTTTTTAGTGCTTGACCCGGGTGTCTGGTGATGATGCACCCTTTTATTTCGGACTGGGTTTGTATTCAGGGCCGGATTGTCCCAAAATTTTATTTCGGTTTTCCAGGCGCTTTCCATCGCACAGTACTTTCGTACAATGGACGCCAAGTCAGCGAAGCGTGTAATATCACGGCGACTTATGGCGTTGAGTATTCCCTTGTCCGTGCAATTATTGCAGAAGATTGAGATTGCGTCTTCCTCGCGGCAGTCCCTTAGCCTGTTCTTAACCACGAGGAATCTGGCCCAGTAATGATGTACTGTTTCATCGGGTTCTTGCCTGATTTTGGATAGATCGCTTATATTGGGGTGGGTGGGTGGAATTAAATCTGAAGCCTCACCCCATCTGAGGCTCAGAGGCCGAGGAATTTCCGAACTCGAAAATTTGGATTCCTGGATGTTGTCCAATGAATCCAGCCCGTCGCCTGACTCTAAGTTCAGGTCTTGAGTGATATCCTCCCCTCCGCGGGTATCCGGCTTGGAGGGATCGGGAATCCGGACGTAGCGAGTCCTTAAGATAGATGAAGGGTCGCCGCACTGTCCCTCTACCACGGCAACATGATGGGTGACTTGGGGAGAGTTAATCTCTCTCAGATCGGGTTTAGGCCCAATCTGGTCGTAATCCGTAGCGACTCCCAGG
This sequence comes from Triticum urartu, assembly GCF_003073215.2. Taxonomy (NCBI): domain Eukaryota; kingdom Viridiplantae; phylum Streptophyta; class Magnoliopsida; order Poales; family Poaceae; genus Triticum; species Triticum urartu. Next base: position 101,152,122 of record NC_053023.1, read on the forward strand.
GCGGCGAAGCGATCCAAGAGCTCGTTTATGGAGGAGAGCTCCATTGGATCTAACTGCTCGGCGAGTTCCGAGCTGACATGAAGATTGTTTTCGATGGCTCGGGAGGTCATCGTCGGCGCAGAAGCCGAACAGACGGTCATAAGAAAACCACCTAGCCGGAGGGTTTGGCCGACAGCCAAAGCTCCCTTAGCAACAGTGTCGTCTTTAAAGACGGGGCGAGGCATCCTTCCTGATGGCGACGACATAGAGGAACTCTCAATGAAAGCACCAATGTCGGTGTCAAAACCGGCGGATCTCGGGTAGGGGGTCCCGAACTGTGCATCTAGGCCGGATGGTAACAGGAGGCAAGGGACACGAAGTTTTACCTAGGTTCGGGCCCTCTCGATGGAGGTAAAACCCTACGTCCTGCTTGATTAATATTGATGATATGGGTAGTACAAGAGTAGATCTACCACGAGATCGAAGAGGCTAAGCCCTAGAAGCTAGCCTATGGTATGATTGTTGTTGTCTATGTTGTCCTACGGACTAAAACCCTCTAGTTTATATAGACACCGGAGAGGGCTAGGGTTACACAAAGTCGGTTACAATGGTAGGAGATCTACATATCCGTATCGCCAAGATTGCCTTCCACGCCAAGGAAAGTCCCTTCCGGACACGGGACGGAGTCTTCAATCTTGTATCTTCATAGTCCAGGAGTCCGGCTGAACGTATAGTCCGGCTATCCGAACACCCCCTTATCCAGGACTCCCTCAGGGATCCTACAGGCAATCGGCTCTGATACCAACTTGTGACGCCCTCGTTCAATTGTACACTAATCATACACGCAAATGCGTACGATCAAGATCAAGGACTCACGGGAAGATATCACAACACAACTCTAGACACAAATTAAAACAATACAAGCTTTATATTACAAGCCAGGGGCCTTGAGGGCTCGAATACACAAGAGTCGGCGGAAGCAACAATATCTGAGTAGAGACATAAGTTAAACAAGTCTGTCTTAAGAAGGCTAGCACAAAAGAAACAACGATCAAAAAGGCAAGGCCTCCTGCTGGGAGCCTCCTAACTACTCTAGGTCGTCAGCGGCCATGACGTAGTAGTAGGCACCCTCGGGGTAGTACTAGTCGTCAGTGGTGTCGTCTGGCTTCTGGGATCTGTCATCTGGTCACAACAATCGGGTATAGGGGAAAAAGAGGTAGCAAAGCAACCGTGAGTACACATCCAAAGTACTCGCAAGACTTACATCAGATCTAAACTAAGTATGCATATGTATCAAAGGCAATGGGCTGTATCTGTGGACTAAGCTAAGGAATGCCAGAAGAGAAGGGGAAAACCTAGCCTATCGAGGACTAGCATCTTCAAGCATCTTGCGGCATTTAGAAGAGTACAGATCAACATAATGTAAAGTAGTAGTAGTGTTATCAACCTCGGCCAAAGATCCTTTCTCGACTCCCTGCGAGAAAGTAATCCCAGAGCCATACTATCCAGTTACCACCTCAAGTATCCAATTCTAGTTGTATCGATCGGGATACAACTCCGAGCGTCCGTTACCGTAGGACAGGCTATCGATAGATGTTTTCTTCCCTGCAGGGGTGACCAACTTACCCACCACGCTCGATTAACTCCAGTCGGACACACTTTCCTGGGTCATGCCCGGCCTCGGCCAAACAATACGCCGCAACCCGACCTAGGCTTAGTAGAGAGGTCAGCACGCCGGACTAGGCCTATGCCCCCTGGGGTCATGGGCCATCTCCCCGGGAACTCCTGCACGTTGCGTACGCGGCCGGTGAGCAGACCTAGCTACCTCCTTCAAAAAGACAGGTGCTTACCAGTCCAACCCGGCGCGCGCCGCTCAGTCGCTGACGTCTAATAAGCTTCGGCTGATGTATACGACGTAGAAAGCCCATATTATGCCCACGTGATGGTTAGTGCTATCAGGCCAGAGGCCCCTCAGATCAAATATCCAAACCATTAGTGTGTTGGTAGTGCGGTCATGAGTAGAGACTCATGAAAGATGTGACCCTGTCGCCCCGTCTCGAGTACTTGCGGGAAGGTCTAAGAATGCCCGGCCACGCCTCGTAAGTATCTCGCGGGCACCTTCCAGGTCAACCCGACTCCACATCACTCGCTATTAAGCTCGCGCGGGTACCCCTCAGGGCCGACCCGTCTTTAGTAACATTGTTCAGTTTAAAGTCATAGTAACCATAGTAACTGTGTGTCTAACACCAAGGGAAAAACCCGAGGAATCACCCCCGGTGAATCCCACTCGATGTTATCATCAAGGTGAACGTAAGAGGATCCACCCTCGAGGTTCACATTTGATGGGTTGCATGACAGAGCCGTAACGGAAATGGTTAAGGAGGAAATCACCCTCGATGACCTGGGTCGTATAGCTACACTACAGAGCTCTCATCAGGAGTGATGTAAGAGGTTCCACCCTCGACACTCGATGGTAACTCTGCGGAGTCGTACAACTAGGGGGAAAGTGATGTGCGGTGTCGGGGCCTGGACGTCGATCACGTTGATCGAGTCATCAAACTTAAAGCGAGGCAACTGGGACAAGATGGGGTCACTGATGGATCTCTAACCAACCTATACTAAGCAGTTTAGAATAAGCAGGTAAGGTATGAAAGCAGGTAACAAAAACAGGCTATGCATCTAAGTAGGATCATACAGAAAGCAGAAGCAGTTCTAATGCAAGCATGAGAGGGAAAGAAATGGGCGATATCGGAATGCTCAAGGGGGGTTTGCTTGCCTGGAAGCTCTTTTGAAAAGGAAGAAGAGTTGTCGTCGACGTAGTCGATCACAAGGGCATCAACATCGGTCTCGGGGTCTACCGGGGAGAAGAGGGGGAAGAAACAATAAATATAAAGCAAACAAACAAAGCATCATAAAGAATAACATGGCAATATGATGTGCCGGGTGTGACCTAACGTATGGCTACACGATATATGTAAAGGGGGAATTCAACCGGGAATGTTTCCCGGTTCCGGACCTGTGTCAGACAGATGACCGGAGGGGAATGTTCCATGCTCAGCATGTCAGAGGCATGTGACGGATGAACGGACCGCATATTCGGATTCATTGTATTTTTCTGAGCAACTTTCATGTATAAAGTTTTTCGATCCGAGCTACGGTTTAATTTTGTATGAATTTACAAAGTTTAAAATGATTTTCTATATTTACAGAATTCTTTTAATTCGAAAATAAAACAAAAAAATACTTTTGTCACCTAGTGCTATTCTAGTCGTAGTGTATGACAGTGGGACTAGTGGGGTTGGGTTGACCCAGTCAAATATTGACTAGTCAACATATGAACAGTGCAAGGGACCACATTTCATTAACTTAGACTTTTCTGAAAATTTATTTTTCTTTAAACTAACCATGGGTCCACATGTCACCTACTATTGGACTAATTAACTAGTACTACTAATTAGACTAACTAACTAAACTAGCCCCTAAACTAGTATTTGGGCCGGCCACACACACAGAGAACACACACTCACGCACACACACACACACACACACTACGCTGCACAACACCACGGCCATGGCAAGGCAATGAGCAGCAGCAGAAGTAAGAGCAGCGGCGGCAGCTAAGTAGCAGCAAGGCAGTAGCAAAGGAACAGCGCAGCGGCACGCAAGGAGCGGGCGCACATGAGGCGCAGCTGCGGGCACGGCGCGGGGCGCAGCCCTGCCGGCGCGCAGGCAGGGGCTTGCGGGCAAGGAGCAGCAGCGATGGCGGCTTCTAGCGGGAGTGACAGTGGGCAGAGCAAGCAACGCAGCGGTAGCATCAGGAGGCCGGAGCAACAGTAGCTGCCAGCGGCACAGGAATAGTGGCCAACGGCAATAGAAGCAGCAGCAGTATAGCAGCGGGAGGCACCGAGCGGCCGGAGCGACGCGCAGCAGGGCGGCCGGCACGCGGGCACGGGGCGGAGGCACCAGCGGGCGCGGGCGTGGATGGCTGGCGAGGGCGCGACCAGGAACACGTGGGCGCGCACGCGGACAAGATGTTTCGGCCATGGCGCTCGAGCTCGTGGGGATGACGATACGACAACAAATCAATAGAGTAAAAGCCGGGAATCGGAGGAGGTGCTCACCGTGGAGCTCGTGGACGTGGTCGGGGAGCGCGGTGGTGGCCGGACACGAAGAACTCGACGACGAGATGCGGCGGCTGTGGGCGAAGATGATGGCGATGGCGAGCATACGGCGCCTCCCAGCTCGGGCTCTTATGCGAGGGCAAGGAGACGACGATGGAGGAGCTCTTCGATGTCTTGGCGCGGGGAGGGGAGGCCGGTGGCCGCGGGATCGACGAAGGCGGCGGCGACGACTTCGCTCGGCTACGTTTCTAGATCGGGGGGAGCAACAGAGGGAAAACGAGGAGCTAGGGTTGGTCGATGGCGTCGGGGTGGTACTTATCTTACCTCAAGAGGACGTCGGATGGTCGGCACCTGGCTGGGCGCGCTCATGCCATGGGATGCCCGCCACGCATCCCCTGCTTCTGTAGCAGGAGGTTGGGGATGACCTCAATTGGGCTGGGCCTTGTGCGTTGTGGCCACTTATGGCCCAGCGACACCGTAGTGTTAGGTTTTTTTTGTCAATTGAATCAACTGATGTTTTCTCATATATTTAAATTAGCAAATGAATTTTGTTTGAGTTAAGACTTGGCATATAAATCCAATACAACATTTCAAGATCACACATAGGGTTTCACATCATTTGGAAATGTATAGATATTTGTTTATTTTGAAAAGGCTGAAATATTTGTTGTTGGATCACAAAGTAAAGTGCATAAGTAAAGGGCTCGGGTAAGAGATAACCGAGGCACGCGGAGACGATGATGTATCCCGAAGTTCACACCCTTGCGGATGCTAATCTCCATTTGGAGCGGTGTGGAGGCACAATGCTCCCCATGAAGCCACTAGGGCCACCGTAATCTCCTCACGCCCTCTCACAATGCAAGATGCCATGATTCCACTAAGGGACCCTTGAGGGCGGTCACCGAACCCGTACAAATGGCAACCCTTGGGGGCGGTCACCGAACCCGTACACTTTGGCAACCCTTGGGGGCGGTCACCGGTACCAATCAAATTGCTCTCCGCGATCTCCACAACCTAATTGGAGACCCCGACACTTGCCGGAGCTTTACACCACAATGATTGAGCTCCGAACACCACCAACCATCTAGGGCACCCAAGCACCCAAGAGGAACAAGCTCAAAGGTACCAAGCACCCAAGAGTAATAAGCTTCTCAACTTGTAACTTCCACGTATCACGTGGAGAACTCAAACCGATGCACCAAATGCAATGGCAAGGGCACACGAAGTGCCCAAGTCCTTCTCTCTCAAATCCCACCAAAGCAACTAATGCTAGGGAGGAAAATGAGAGGAAGAACAAGAAGGAGAACACCAAGAACTCCAAGATCTAGATCCAAGGGGTTCCCCTCACCTAGAGGAGAAAGTGATTGGTGGAAACGTGGATCTAGATCTCCTCTCTCTTTTCCCTCAAAAACTAGCAAGAATCCATGGAGGGATTGAGAGTTAGCAAGCTCGAAGAAGGTTAACAATGGGGTAAGAACACGAGCTCAAAGGATAAGGTTCATTGGGGAAGAAGACCCCCTTTTATAGGTGGGGAAAAATCCAACTGTTATGCTCACAGCCCGCACCGAGCGGTACTACCGCTAGGGGGGTAGTAGCCCTTTGAAACACAACAGCGAGGAGGCAAAAAAGCTAGAAGAACCGTCGAAGCGGTAGTACCGCTTGACCTCACGGTACTACCGCTAGGGGTAGCGGTACTACTGCTAAGGGTAGCGGTACTACTGCTTGCGAGCGGTACTAAAAAATTACATCTGTGCCTATCACCGCTGGACTTCTGATGAGTTTTTGGTCCCGAGCGGAAGTAGCCACGGAAGTAGCCGCGGTAGTACTGCTCCAAGCGGTAGTACCGCTCCCAAGAGCGGTAGTAAAAAATTACATCCGCTCCTGTCCGCGGTAGTACCACTGTAGCCTTTTCAGAACACCAAAACTGACACAACTTCTGCAAACGGACTCCAAATTCGACGAAACCAAGTTTGTTGGAAAGCTAGAGACAAGGGCTAACACAATCTTGATAGAAATACCAATAAGAAGCAAATGAGAAAAGGCCCAAAAGAAAATGGTGAGAACCTTTCCTCGGATAATACCGGTAAAACCTCCAACACCGAAGACGCATGCAAACTCCGTTTTCGATGAACTCAAGCTTGTCATCAAGATGACCATGAGCTCTAAGACTCACAAAGAGAACCAAACACTCCACTTGAACTTGCACACGCAATCTTGATGACGATCACCACTTGATGTCATCCTTCCCATGGGTTGTATGATATCATCCTCTTGACGCAAGCCCATGGACACGTACCTAACCCCACATAGACTCTCACATAGACCATGGGTTAGTACACAAAGTGCAATGGACAATGCTTACCATACCATGGGATCACTTGATCCCTCTCGGTACATCTTCTACTCTTTGTGAGTTGATCAACTTGATTCACTCTTGACTTAGTCTTGATCAACCTTGAATCTTTCCAACTCTCTTCGTTTGCATGATGTCTTGAAGGTAAACATGAATGATCACACAATCTTCTTCTTCAAGACATGCTTGCAATAAGCTCAACACTCACATGACCAATCTTTGGATAATTCCTTAATAGCACCTTGGTCAACCCATAAACTCCTTGAAACCAACACATGGACTTCAAGAAATGCCTATGGAAAAATCCTTCAAAACATAACTCAATGCAACCATTAGTCCATAGAGAATGTCATCAATTACCAAAACCACACATGGGCACCGCATGTCCTTTCAATCTCCCCCATTTTGGCAATTGATGACAATCACTTTCAAGAGAGTTTATATAAGTAATTATGCATCACCATGCAATGCAATAACCAATAATGCATGCGTAGGAGATGCGTATGCTTAGGAACAAACCAAAGCCAGAAGAGACAACTCTCTAAACTTCTCCACAAAACTCTCTGAAACTTCTCCCACATTGGCATCGATTGCCAAAATGGGCTAAAAGCTTAGAAGGCCAGTATAAAATGTGTTCCTCCATAAATTGTGTATTTCTCAAAAAGAGAGTGGAATGCAATACACATATCCAACGGTAAATACTTGGAGGAAGACAAACTATATTGAGGCCCAAAGATTGCAAAAGGAAGATATGCCACAAGGACATAATCAAAGAGAGAAACAAGCAATCTAGCAATCAAAAGATACCAATTGAAGCAAGCTATCAAAAGATACCAATTGAACCAACTAGGCCAATGATCCTACGAGCCACATGAATAAAGGATATTATGATAAGAGCGGAGCAGAGTTCTAAAGAAACTAGAGAAGCTCCCCATGATTTGTGCACAATTTAGTTTTGTAATTGGATACAAAGTGCACAAAATAGGATCATAGCTCCCCCAAAATCAATAGAAACTTACAACAAGTGCAAGAGAGCATATAGGAAACTAAGCCTAGTACTTGCAACAAACACATGGTTGAGCAACAAGTAAGAGAGGCAACTTAAGAGTGGGCTCAACCAAAAAGATGTGTGTGAGTCAAGGCAATGCACTTAAGAAGACTAATGTACAGAAGAGCATTAAGCATCAATAAAGTCTTCAAAGAATGAGGCACACGGTGCAAGGCCTATCATTCCCACACACAACTAGCAAATGGGTTCACAAGCTTACTAATAAGCATATAGAGAACCTATGCTTGTGACAACCCGCGGTGAAGATAGAAGATGAAAGGCGCATCAAGACGAGGGATGCCAATTAAGATGACAAAAACCTCGTAAAGATAAGCATGAGGAAAATAATCTTCACCACACAAGAGCGCATCAAGATGCAACGATAGAAGACACACACTCAAGGCAAAAGCTTTCACGGAGACACCAAAGAAATAACATAAGAAAGACAAGGTGGACGTGAAAGAAAGGATATCATCTAGATATGCAACTTCTCTCAAATGTATAAGATTCTAGGTAGACGGAATCATGATGATATATTATCTACAAAGAAGGATGTACACCCGAAATAGTTACAACACGAAGGAACAAGATATCCAAAAGGAAGTCATACATATACCAATAAGATATTTGCTTGAGAGCATAGCACATGGCTAGATATGGTCTTATTGTATATAAATGAATTCCAACCACACGAACATCAAAGACATCACAACTAGCAACAAGACATCATTGTTGGGATGCTTTGAGAAAGGAAACAAGTATCACAAGAAAGAATGGATACATGCCTGTTGGAAATATGCCCTAGAGGCAATAATAAATTGATTATTATTATATTTCCTTGTTCATGATAATCGTTTATTATCCATGCTAGAATTGTATTGATAGGAAACTCAGATACATGTGTGGATACATAGACAACACCATGTCCCTAGTAAGCCTCTAGTTGACTAGCTCGTTGATCAATAGATGGTTACGGTTTCCTGACCATGGACATTGGATGTCGTTGATAACGGGATCACATCATTAGGAGAATGATGTGATGGACAAGACCCAATCCTAAGCATAGCACAGATCGTGTAGTTCGTATGCTAAAGCTTTTCTAATGTCAAGTATCATTTCCTTAGACCATGAGATTGTGCAACTCCCGGATACCGTAGGAGTGCTTTGGGTGTGCCAAACGTCACAACGTAACTGGGTGGCTATAAAGGTACACTACAGGTGTATCTCCGAAAGTGTCTGTTGGGTTGGCACGAATCGAGACTGGGATTTGTCACTCCGTGTAAACGGAGAGGTATCTCTGGGCCCACTCGGTAGGACATCATCATAATGTGCACAATGTGATCAAGGAGTTGATCACGGGATGATGTGTTACGAAACGAGTAAAGAGACTTGCCGGTAACGAGGTTGAACAAGGTATCGGGATACCGACGATCGAATCTCGGGCAAGTATCGTACCGCTAGACAAAGGGAATTGTATACGGGATTGATTAAGTCCTTGACATCGTGGTTCATCCGATGAGATCATCGTGGAACATGTGGGAGCCAACATGGGTATCCAGATCCTGCTGTTGGTTATTGACCGGAGAGTCATCTCGGTCATGTCTGCATGTCTCCCGAACCCGTAGGGTCTACACACTTAAGGTTCGGTGACGCTAGGGTTATAGAGATATTAGTATGCGGTAACCCGAAAGTTGTTTGGAGTCCCGGATGAGATCCCGGACGTCACGAGGAGTTCCGGAATGGTCCGGAGGTAAAGAATTATATATAGGAAGTGCTATTTCGGCTATCAGGACAAGTTTCGGGGTCACCGGTATTGTACCGGGACCACCGGAAGGGTCCCGGGGGTCCACCGGGTGGGGCCACCTGCCCCGGGGGCCACATGGGCTGTAGGGGGTGCGCCTTGGCCTACATGGGCCAAGGGCACCAGCCCCTAGAGGCCCATGCGCCAAAGGGACAAGAGGAGGGGAGAGTCCTAAAGGGGGAAGGCACCTCCGAGGTGCCTTGGGGAGGATGGACTCCTCCCCCCCTTGGCCGCACCCTTCCTTGGAGGAAGGGGCAAGGCTGCGCCCTCCCCCTCTCCCTTGGCCCTATATATAGTGGGGGGAAGGGAGGGCAACCATACCTGAGCCCTGGCGCCTCCCTCTCCCTCCCATGACACATCTCCCTCCTCCCACAGCGCTTGGCGAAGCCCTGTTGGAATCCCGCTACTTCCACCACCACGCCGTTGTGCTGCTGGATCTCCATCAACCTCTCCTCCCCCCTTGCTGGATCAAGAAGGAGGAGACGTCACTGCTCCGTACGTGTGTTGAACGCGGAGGTACCGTCCGTTCGGCGCTAGGATCATCGGTGATTTGGATCACGACGAGTACGACTCCATCAACCCCGTTCTCTTGAACGCTTCCGCACGCGATCTACAAGGGTATGTAGATCCACTCCTCCCTCGTTGCTAGATGACTCCATAGATAGATCTTGGTGACACGTAGGAAAATTTTGAATTTATGCTACGTTCCCCAATAGTGGCATCATGAGCTAGGTCTATGCGTAGTTTCTATGCACGAGTAGAACACAAAGTAGTTGTGGGCGTTGATTTTGTTCAATATGCTTACCATTACTAGTCCAATCTTGATTCGGCGGCATCGTGGGATGAAGCGGCCCGGACCGACCTTACACATACTCTTACGTGAGACTGGTTCCACCGACTGACATGCACTAGTTGCATAAGGTGGCTAGCGGGTGTCTGTCTCTCCCACTTTAGTCGGATCGGATTCGATGAAAAGGGTCCTTATGAAGGGTAAATAGCAATTGGCATATCACGTTGTGGTTTTTGCGTAGGTAAGAAACGTTCTTGCTAGAAACCCATAGCAGCCACGTAAAACATGCAAACAACAATTAGAGGACGTCTAACTTGTTTTTGCAGGGTATGCTATGTGATGTGATATGGCCAAAAGGATGTGATGAATGATATATGTGATGTATGAGATTGATCATGTTCTTGTAATAGGAATCACGACTTGCATGTCGATGAGTATGACAACCGGCAGGAGCCATAGGAGTTGTCTTAATTTATTTATGACCTGCGTGTCAACATAAACGTCATGTAATTACTTTACTTTATTGCTAACCGTTAGCTGTAGTAGTAGAAGTAATAGATGACGTGACAACTTCATGGAGACACGATGATGGAGATCATGATGATGGAGATCATGGTGTCATGCCGGTGACGATGATGATCATGGAGCCCCGAAGATGGAGATCAAAAGGAGCAAAGTGATATTGGCCATATCATGTCACTATTTGATTGCATGTGATGTTTATCATGTTTATGCATCTTGTTTACTTAGAATGAAGGTAGTAAATAAGATGATCCCTCATAATAATTTCAAGAAAGTGTTCCCCCTAACTGTGCACCGTTGCGACAGTTCGTTGTTTCGAAGCACCACGTGATGATCGGGTGTTAGATTCTAACGTTCACATACAACGGGTGTAAGACAGATTTACACACGCGAAACACTTAGGTTGACTTGACGAGCCTAGCATGTGTACAGACATGGCCTTGGAACACAGAAGACCGAAAGGTCGAGCATGAGTCGTATGGTAGATACGATCAACATGAAGATGTTCACCGATGTTGACTAGTCCGTCTCACGTGATGATCGGACACGGCCTAGTTGACTCGGATCATGTAATCACTTAGATGACTAGAGGGATGTCTATCTGAGTGGGAGTTCATAAGATGAACTTGTTTATCCTGAACATAGTCAAAAGGTCTTCGCAAATTATGTCGTAGCTCGTGCTTCAGTTCTACTGTTTAGATATGTTCCTAGAGAAAATTTAGTTGAAAGTTGATAGTAGCAATTATGCGGACTAGGTCCATAAACTGAGGATTGTCCTCATTGCTTCTTAGAAGGCTCATGTCCTTAATGCACCGCTCAGTGTGCTGAACCTCGAACGTTGCCTGTGGATGTTGCGAACATCTGACATACACGTTTTGATAACTACGTGATAGTTCAGTTAAGCGGTTTAGAGTTGAGGCACCGAAGACGGTTTTTGAAACGTCGCGAAACATATGAGATGTTTCGAGGGCTGAAATTGGAATTTCAGGCTCGTGCCCACGTCAAGAGGTATAAGACCTCCGACGATTTTCTTAGCCTGCAAACTAAGGGAGAAAAGCTCAATTGTTGAGCTTGTGCTCAGATTGTCTGAGTACATCAATCATTTGAATCGAGTGGGAGTTGATCTTCCAGATGAGACAGTGATGTTTCTCCAAAGTCATTGCCACCAAGCTGCTAGAGCTTCGTGATGAACTGTAATATATCAGGGACATATATGATGATCCTTGAGATATTCGCGATGTTTGACACCAAAGTAGAAATCAAGAAGGAGCATCAATTGTTGATGGTTGGTGAAACCACTAGTTTCAAGAAGGGCAAGGGCAAGAAGGGATACTTCATGAAACGGCAATTCAGCTGCTGCTCTGGTGAAGAAACCCAAGGTTGAACCCAAACCCGAGACTAAGTGCTTCTGTAATAAGGGGAACAGCCACTGGAGCAGAATTACCCTAGATACTTGGTAGATTAGAAGGCTGGCAAGGTCGATAGAAGTATATTGGATATACATTGTGTTGATTTGTAATTTACTAGTACTCCTAGTAGCACCAGGGTATTAGATACCGGTTCGGTTGCTAAGTGTTAGTAACTCGAAATAAAAGCTACGGAATAAACGGAGACTAGCTAAAGGTGAGCTGACGATATGTGTTGGAAGTGTTTCCAATGTTGATATGATCAAGCATCGCACGCTCCCTCTACCATCGAGATTGGTGTTAAACCTAAATAATGGTTATTTGGTGTTTGTGTTGATCATAGACATGATTGGATTATGCCTATCGCAATACGGTTATTCATTTAAGGAGAATAATCGTTACTCTGTTTATTTGAATAATACCTTCAATGGTCTTACGCCTAAAATGAATGGTTTATTGAATCTCGATCGTAGTGATACACATGTTCATGCCAAAAGATATAAGATAGTAATGATAGTACCACCTACTTGTGGCACTGCCACGTAAGTCATATCGGTATAAAACGCATGAAGAAGCTCCATGTTGATGGATCTTTGGGCTCACTCATTTTTGAAAAGTTTGAGACATGCGAACCATGTCTATTGGTGTATATGCATGAAGAAACTCCATGCAAATGGATCGTTTGAACTCACTTGATCTTGAATCACTTGAGACATGCAAATCATACCACATGGGCAAGATGACTGAAAGCCTCGTTTTCAGTAAAATGGAACTAGAAAGCAACTTGTTGGAAGAAATACATTTTGATGTGTGCAGTCCAATGAGTGCTGAGGCGTGTAGTGGATATCGTTATGTTCTTACTTCCCAGATGATTTGAGTAGATGTTGAGTATGTTTACTTGATAAATAACGAGTCTGAATTATTGAAAGGTTCAAGTAATTTCAGGGTGAAGTTGAAAGATCGTCGTGACAAGAGTATAAAATATCTATGATATGATCATAGAGATGAATATCTGAATTACGAGTTTGGCACAGAAGTAAGACATTGTGGAAATTGTTTCACAACTAATACAGCCTGGAACACCATAGTGTGATGGTGTGTCCGAACATCATAACTGCACCCTGTTGGATATGATGCATACCATGATGTCTCTTATCGAATTACCACGATATTTTATGGGTTAGGCATTAGAGACAACCACATTCACTTTAAATAGGGCACCACGTAATTCCGATGAGATGACACCGTATGAACTATGGTTTAGAGAAACCTAAGCTGTCATTTCTTAAAAGTTTGGGGCTGCGACGCTTATGTGAAAAAGTTTCAGGCTGATAAGCTCAAACCCAAAGCGGATAAATGCATCTTCATAGGACACCCAAAACAGTTGGGTATACCTCCTATCTCAGATCCGAAAGCAATAAGGGATTGTTTCTAGAATCGGGTCCTTTCTCGAGGAAAAGTTTCTCTCGAAAGAATTGAGTGGGAGGATGGTGGAGACTTGATGAGGTTATTGAACCGTCTCTTCAACTAGTGTGTGACAGGGCACAGGGAGTTGTTCCTGTGGCACCTACACCAATTGAAGTGGAAGCTTATGATAGTGATCATGAAACTTTAGATCAAGTCACTACCAAACCTCCTGGATGACAAGGATGCGTACTACTTCAGAGTGGTACGTAATCCTGTCTTAGAAGTCATGTTGCTAGACAACAATGAACCTACGAGCTATGGAGAAGCGATGGTGGGCCCGGATTCCGATAAATGGCTCGAGGCCATAAAATCCGAGAAAGGATCCATGTATGAAAACAAAGTGTAGACTTTGGCAGAACAACTCGATGGTCGTAAGGCTGTTGAGTGCAGATGGATGTTAAAAGGAAGACGGATAATGATGGTAAATGTCACCATTAAGAAAGCTCGACGTGTCGTTAAGATGTTTTCCGACAAGTTCAAGGAGTTGACTACGATGAGACTTTCTCACTCGTAGCGATGCTAAGAGTCTGTTGGAATTATATTAGCGATTACTGCATTATTTATGAAATCTTGCAGATAGGATATCAAAACATTGTTTCCTCGACGATTTTGAGGAAAGGTTGTATGTGATACAAACCGGAAGGTTTTGTCAATCCTGAAAGATGCTAATAAGTATGCAAAGCTCTAGCAATCCTTCTAGGGACTGGAGTAAGCATCTCGGAGTTGGAACGTATGCTTTGATAAGATGATCAAAGTTTTGGGTGTATACAAAGTTTATGAGAAACTTGTATTTCCAAAGAAGTGAGTGGGAGCACTATAGAATTTCTGATGAGTATATGTTGTTGACATATTATGGATCAGAAATGATGTAGAATTTCTGAAAAGCATATAGGGTTATTTGGAAAGTGTTTTTTAATGAAAAGCCTGGATTAATCTACTTGAACATTGAGCATCAAGATCTATAAGGATAGATCAAAACGCTTAATGGCACTTTCAAATGAGCACATACCTTGACATGATCTTGAAGGTGTTCAAGATGGATCAGTCAAAGAAGGAGTCCTTGCCTGAGTTGTAAGGTATGAAGTTAAGACTTAAAGCTCGACCACGGCAGAATAGAGAGAAAGGACGAAGGTCGTCCCCTATGCTTAAGACGTAGGCTCCACATTATGCTATGCTGTGTACCGCACCTGAAGTGTGCCTCGCCATGAGTCAGTCAAGGGGTACAAGAGTGATCCAAGAATGGATCACAGGACAGCGGTCAAAGTTATCCTTAGTAACTAGTGGACTAAGGAATTTTCTCGGTTATGGAGGTGATAAATAGTTCGACGTAAAGAGTTACGTCGATGCAAGCTTAACACCTATCCGGATAGCTCTGAGTAGAGATACCGGATACGTATAATGGAGCAACAATTTAGAATAGCTCCAAGTAGAACAGTTATTTGGAATAGCTCCAAATAGAGCGTGGTAGCTGCATCTAGGAGATGACATAGAGATTTGTAAAGCACACACGGATCTGAAAGGTTCAGACCCGTTGACTATAACCTCTCTCACAAGCATAACATGATCAAACCCAGATCTCATCGAGTGTTAATCACATGGTAAATGTGAACTAGATTATTGACTCTAGTAAACTCTTTGGGTGTTAGTCACATGGGGATGTGACCTTGAGTGTTAATCACATATCGATGTGAACTAGATTATTGACTCTAGTGCAAGTGGGAGACTGTTGGAAATATGCCCTAGAGGCAATAATAAATTGATTATTATTATATTTCCTTGTTCATGATAATCGTTTATTATCCATGCTAGAATTGTATTGATAGGAAACTCAGATACATGTGTGGATACATAGACAACACGATGTCCCTAGTAAGCCTCTAGTTGACTGGCTCGTTGATCAATAGATGGTTACGGTTTCCTAACCATGGACATTGGATGTCGTTGATAACGGGATCACATCATTAGGAGAATGATGTGATGGACAAGACCCAATCCTAAGCCTAGCACAAAGATCGTGTAGTTCGTATGCTAAAGCTTTTCTAAATGTCAAGTATCATTTCCTTAGACCATGAGATTGTGCAACTCCCGAATACCGTAGGAATACTTTGGGTGTGCCAAATGTTACAACGTAACTGGGTGGCTATAAAGGTACACTACGGGTATCTCCGAAAGTGTCTGTTGGGTTGGCACGAATCGAGACTGGGATTTGTCACTCCGTGTGACGGAGAGGTATCTCTGGGCCCACTCGGTAGGACATCATCATAATGTGCACAATGTGATCAAGGAGTTGATCACGGGATGATGTGTTACGGAACGAGTAAAGAGACTTGCCGGTAACGAGATTGAACAAGGTATCGGGATACCGACGATCGAATCTCGGGCAAGTATCGTACCGATAGACAAAGGGAATTGTATACGGGATTGATTAAGTCCTTGACATCGTGGTTCATCCGATGAGATCATCGTGGAACATGTGGGAGCCAACATGGGTATCCAGATCCCGCTGTTGGTTATTGACCGGAGAGTCATCTCGGTCATGTCTGCATGTCTCCCGAACCCGTAGGGTCTACACACTTAAGGTTCGGTGACGCTAGGGTTATAGAGATATTAGTATGCGGTAACCCGAAAGTTGTTCGGAGTCCCGGATGAGATCCCGGACGTCACGAGGAGTTCCGGAATGGTCCGGAGGTAAAGAATTATATATAGGAAGTGCTATTTCGGCCATCGGGACAAGTTTCGGGGTCACGGTATTGTACCGGGACCACCGGAAGGGTCCCGGGGGTCCACCGGGTGGGGCCACCTGCCCGGGGGCCACATGGGCTGTAGGGGGTGCGCCTTGGCCTATATGGGCCAAGGGCACCAGCCCCAAGAGGCCCATGCGCCAAGAGGGAAGAGAGGGGAGAGTCCTAAAGGGGGAAGGCACCTCCGAGGTGCCTTGGGGAGGATGGACTCCCTCCCCCCCTTGGCCGCACCCTTCCTTGGAGGAAGGGGCAAGGCTGCGCCCTCCCCCTCTCCCTTGGCCCTATATATAGTGGGGGGAAGGGAGGGCAACCATACCTGAGCCCTGGCGCCTCCCTCTCCCTCCCATGACACATCTCCCTCCTCCCACAGCGCTTGGCGAAGCCCTGTTGGAATCCCGCTACTTCCACCACCACGCCGTTGTGCTGCTGGATCTCCATCAACCTCTCCTCCCCCCTTGCTAGATCAAGAAGGAGGAGACGCCGCTGCTCCGTACGTGTGTTGAACGCGGAGGTGCCGTCCGTTCGGCGCTAGGATCATCGGTGATTTGGATCACGACGAGTACGACTCCATCAACCCCGTTCTCTTGAACGCTTCCGCGCGCGATCTACAAGGGTATGTAGATCCACTCCTCCCTCGTTGCTAGATGACTCCATAGATAGATCTTGGTGACACGTAGGAAAATTTTGAATTTATGCTACGTTCCCCAACAATGCCATGATACAACCTACACAAGGTTGATGCAAGAAATGTGTGCATGAAGTATATGAAGATACTTGTTATCGAGATAACATTGGAAGGATGTAGTAGATACCAATTGAAGGTACAAAGTAGTTCATTGATCATCCTAGCTTGACTCCAATAAGCACATGGTGACAACACCTTCCTTGTGAGTGAGCCGAGCATCCAATGCATCTCCACTTGTTCCTAGAACAACAACACAAACAAAATGGTACCCAAACTCATTGGGACCAAAGAGTTAGAAAACCAACAATACATAGGACAAACTCCACATAAATATGTGCATAAAGATAAGGAAATGAATTTCATGCACATCTCATCCAATTTGAGACTTGGTGGAGATTCCCCTATATATTGGGTCGAAGAAAGAAAGCATGCCAAAGATACTACATGAAGTTAATATGCATGCTCAAGACTTTCAATAACCGATACCAAAAGACAAAGAAATACCAAGTGAAGAAAAGATACCAGATTAATAAATCATCACTTGGAGGGTATCCATAATGGATACAACAAGGAATGAGATATCCATTGATATACTCAAATAAGAGACATCAAACTCCCAAAAGAGAGGATGGTTCCAAACAAACCAAGCTCTCTACAAAGTTTCATGATGGCACAAAGTACCAAAACGAAAACGGCTTGCCTTCCACCAACACACACTTGATAAGGATCGCAAGATGAGTGTTTTATAGAAAATAGGATAGCTCCCCCAAGACTAGTGCATTATAGAGAATTTGCATTTGAATACAAAATGCATAAGGTGGGATCACCACTTTCACTATATCTAGAAAATAGTAGACAAGATCAAGAAATAAACAAGATCCACAAGTGGTATGGAAGACAAAGGGAGTTGATATAATCCTTGGCAAGAGAAAGGGCAAATAAAAGCAAAGGCTAATGTAAAGATGATCAAAAATTTCTACCACACAAGTGAGTACCAATTGTCAAAAGACAAGAAGTATTTGGAAATAATTCCCGGTGGTAGATTGCAAGGATATCCAACATCATATTCACACCAAACACAAGCAAATTGCAACTTGTAGAGCTAACATGCCACCTAGGAACAAGATAATTTACAATATCAACACTAGGTGACAATATCTCAAATGTACACATTTTCTAGGCTAGTAATATACACATAGCATATTACTCCCCCATAATGTGATACAAATTAAGGATAAACAAGAGGCAAATAACAGGATCCAACAAGAGATAACTAATGGAATATTTAGAATTTGAATTTCTCATGAGAAGACATACCACATAGTGACTAGATAAGCTTCCAATATCAATACTAAGTGGTATTCCCCATGTACCCACCTTTATAGGATTGTGAAGTGCACAAAGCACATCACTCCCCCATAATGGGATATTCCATTAATCTCTCACAAGAGACAACTAAGATATGAACAAGATGCAAAAAGTCTCAACGCATGACACACACGTACATGATGTGCAAATCAACACACACATACTTGATTGCTCAAGATAATCAAGTTGGAAGCACAACATATACAAACACATGCAAGGAACGAAACCAAACATGCAAAAGGGGCAAGTAACTATCAATGTAGACACTTTAAGCACGAGTTACCGCAAGGAGGAACATTGATATATGATAGAAACTTGATAATCCGAATGACTTGTCTTGAGACAATAAGAATGATGAAGTCCCCTTAATTCTTCATAATGTAGCCAAGTCTCCAATGACCTCCATCATCACCTATTGATAAAGTTTGAGCTTGTTGGTCCCCAACCAAGTTGGGTCCTAAGAGGTTAGTCACAATAGGCTTGGCTACCCAAATGGTTCTTTGCTTCAAACCACTTTGAGTACCAACAAACTTGGCAACCACATTGCCAACCTTATCCTTCCCAAGAGAATAGACATCATCAATAATAATAGGGTTGGATAAGTTACCACTAGTGCATGAAGAAGCGTGGTGACCTTTCTCACGACATAGGTAGCAACGTCTACTCTTCACTTTCTTCTCACTTGATTTCTCAACTTGAGAAGCATTAGCTTGATTCTTCTTGGGAAGAGGCCTTTCTTCAACTTGAGGTTGAGCATGAGAATGCACTTGTAGCCGCTTCCCTTGTTGCTTGTCACTAATGGCCTTCTTCTTCAATGGGCAAGATCTAACATGATGCCCTTCAATTTTGCACTTGAAGCAAATAATCTTGGCCGAACTCTTGAATTGTTTTTGGCCCTTCTTGTTGTTCACCTTGGACTTCTTCTTCTTGTTGGAGTTGAATCCAAGTCCACCTTTGTCATTGGGGGATTTTTGCACGCTTAAGATGTTGTTGAGAGTAAATTTCCCTTCATGACTCTTTTCCAAGTCTTTCTTCAAAGAAGTGACTTGGGCCTTGAGCTCTTTGATTTCCTCTACATGGTTAGTCTCAACACAAGTACTAGAGGAAGTATACGCTTCATCGTTAGAGCAACAAGGCAAGGAAAGAAATTCATCACAAGATGTACCAATGTTATGCATGGATGAATTGCGAGGACTAGCACAAGGCAATATAGCATTTTAACCAAAAGTAGTGCTAGTATCCACATGAGGCTCACTAGATGTTACCTTAGCAAGCATGGCCTCATGAGATATCTTTAGCACATTATGGGATACTAGAAGATCATCATGAGAGCTTGTGAGCTTTACATGATTTTCTTCCAACATCCCATAGTTGCTAGATAGCAACTCAAGTTGAGCCCTTAGCTCAACATTCTCCTTTAATATGGATGCTTCACAAGACATAGAGTTAGTAGCACAAGCATCATCATTAGCAACAAGAGGAGAATACAACTTGGCAAGCTCTTTTGAATATGAAGCTTTAAGTTGAGCATGAGACTCAGTGAGTTTGATGAGCTCACTATTAATGACCCTTGAGCCAATTTCGAGGTGCTCAAAGTCCTCAAGGAGTTTAGCATGCGCAACTTCAAGCTCCTCATTTTTAGTTTCAAAATCATTGGCCACCTCAAGAGCTCTATCACGAGATTCCCTCACTCTAGATAATTCTAGAGCAAAAGTCTCCTCAAGAGATTCCTTGGTGGTTTGTTCAAGTTCAAGAGCTTGAGAGAGGTCCGCAATCTCATTTGCGTAATCACGTCATGAGCTTCCATTTTATCAATGGTGACCTCATGCTCCTCTAGATGATATTCCAACTCCTCAATGTATTTCTTGCCTTCAATAGCAATAGACATGATTTCCATGAAGTTGGAACGAGCAAGTTTATTTTGTGAAGAGCTTTAAAAATCATTTCCCCCTTAGTTTTTAAGGAGGCAACATTATCATTCTCTTCATCATAATCAACATCATCATCACTCTTGCCATCATCACAAGATATATTGGGATTCAAAGTGGGAGATACCTTTGAAGCCTTGGCCATAAGGCAAAATGCAATAGATGATGATGTAGGATCCGTTGAAGCACCATTCAAGACCACATCTTGTTCCACGGGGTGTTGGGTTTCCTCTACATTGTTAGCACAACAATTCGAGGACATATATGCATTTTTATCATGGCAACAAGACATAGTAAACATATGATCATGAGATTCAAGAAATTTTTACATGATATGCAAGGACTATCAACACAAGCATGTGAAACATTTGGAGTGCTCTAAGTGTTAAAGCCCAAAGAAGGAGCATTGCAATAAGATAGTGATGAAGGATCATCCACAATAAACATACTATCATCATTGCAATGACCAACACTACTCACCATATCATTACCTTGTGGCAAACCACATGTAGTGAAGTAGAAGAAGTTGAGAAGACTATACGGCCGAATGTGGAGGGATAACAATCATCCCCACAAAACTTGGACACGCCATATTTATCTTGAAGCTTTGTCCACAACTCATGAGCATCCCGGAACGGTATGATTTGAAATATAACTACATTGCTCAAAGCATCGAAAAGCACATTAGAAGCTCGAGCATTGAGATAAGAGTTTTTCTCATCCTCTAAAGATAATCTTTGGGGATCCTTTGGAGGAAAAAAACCCATATCTACAATTTGCTCTAAATTTGGGTCCATGACCCTAAAGAGATTAAGCATGCGAATTACCCAAACATCAAAATTTGTGCCATCGAAACTAAGAGTGTCAGAGAATCCTAAACCCCTAGTCGACATCTTTACTCTCTAGGCGGTAAAGCCTAATAAAGAGAGACGAGGCTCTGATACCAATTGAAAGATCATGGATGTCGCCTAGAGGGGGGGTGAATAGGCGCTTTAAAATAATTACGGTTTAGGCTTGAACAAATGCGGAATAAACCTAGCTGTTAATTTGTCAAACACAAAACCTACAACAACTAGGCTCACCTATGTGCACCAACAACTTATACTAAGCAAGATAAACAACTATGTGATAGCAAGATATATGACAAGAAACAATATGGCTATCACAAAGTAAAGTGCATAAGTAAAGGGCTCGGGTAAGAGATGACCGAGGCACGCGGAGACGATGATGTATCCCGAAGTTCACACCCTTGCGGATGCTAATCTCCGTTTGGAGCGGTGTGGAGGCACAATGCTCCCCAAGAAGCCACTAGGGCCACCGTAATCTCCTCACGCCCTCGCACAATGCAAGATGACGTGATTCCACTAAGGGACCCTTGAGGGCGGTCACCGAACCCGTACAAATGGCAACCCTTGGGGGCGGTCACTGAACCCGTACACTTTGGCAACCCTTGGGGGCGGTCACTGGTACCCGTCAAATTGCTCGAGGCGATCTCCACAACCTAATTGGAGACCCTGACGCTTGCCCGGAGCTTTACACCACAATGATTGAGCTTCGAACACCACCAACCATCTAGGGCACCCAAGCACCCAAGAGGAACAAGCTCAAAGGTACCAAGCACCCAAGAGTAATAAGCTTTTCAACTTGTAACTTCCACGTATCACGTGGAGAACTCAAATCGATGCACCAAATGCAATGGCAAGGGCACACGGAGTGCCCAAGTCCTTCTCTCTCAAATCCCACCGAAGCAACTAATGCTAGGGAGGAAAATGAGAGGAAGAACAAGAAGGAGAACACCAAGAACTCCAAGATCTAGATCCAAGGGGTTCCCCTCACCTAGAGGAGAAAGTGATTGGTGGAAACGTGGATCTAGATCTCCTCTATCTTTTCCCTCAAAAACTAGCAAGAATCCATGGAGCGATTGAGAGTTAGCAAGCTCGAAGAAGGTCAACAATGGGGTAAGAACACGAGCTCAAAGGATAAGGTTCATTGGGGAAGAAGACCCCCTTTTATAGGTGGGGAAAATCCAACTGTTATGCTCACAGCCCGCACCGAGCGGTACTACCACTAGGGCAGTAGTAGCCATTTGAAACACAACAGCGAGGAGGCAAAAAAGCCAGAAGAACCGTTGGAGTGGTAGTACCACTTGACCTCACAGTGCTACCGCTAGGGGTAGCGGTACTACTGCTAAGGGTAGCGGTACTACTGCTTGCGAGCGGTACTAAAAAATTACATCCGTGCCTACCACCTCTGGACTTGTGACGAGTTTTTGGTCCCGAGCGGAAGTAGCCACGGAAGTAGCCGCGGTAGTACTGCTCCAAGCGGTAGTACCGCTCCCAAGAGCGGTAGTAAAAAATTACATCCGCTCCTGTCCGCGGTAGTAGCGCTACAGCCTTTTCAGAACACCAAAACTGACACAACTTCTGCAAACGGACTCCGAATTCGACAAAACCAAGTTTGTTGGAAAGCTAGAGACAAGGGCTAACACAATCTTGATAGAAATACCAATAAGAAACAAATGAGAAAAGGCCCAAAATAAAATGGTGAGAACCCTTCCTCGGATAAGACCGGTAAAACCTTCAACACCAAAAACATCATAGAAGACGCATGCAAACTCCGTTTTCGATGAACTCAAGCTTGTCATCAAGGTGACCATAAGCTCTAAGACTCACAAAGAGAACCAAATAAGAACCAAGAAACATGATGCAAGGATGCAATGGTTTGAGCTCTCGATGAACGATACAATCAAGCTACTCACTTGAGAGCCCCCCTTGATAGTACGGCTATCGATCCTATAATCCGGTCTCCCAACTACCACCATGAGACCGGTAAAATAGAAAACCTATCAAGGGCAAACCTTTGCCTTGCACATGATCCACTTGAGCTAGATGATGATGATCTTTTCCTCCTCAAGATGGACCACCTTTCTTGATTGCGTTGGGTCGATGGAGACTAGATGATTGCTCCCCCATACTCCACTATGGGTGAGCCACTCTTCGGCACATCTTCACAAGTCCATTGACACCACAATGGATGGCAAGCTTCAAGCACTTGATCTCTTTGTGACTCTCCACTTGAACTTGCACACGGCAATCTTGATGACGATCACCACTTGATGTCATCCTTCCCATGGGTTGTATGATATCATCCTCTTGACGCAAGCCCATGGACACGTACCTAACCCCACATAGACTCTCACATAGACCATGGGTTAGTACACAAAGTGCAATGGACAATGCTTACCATACCATGGGATCACTTGATCCCTCTCAGTACATCTTCTACTCTTTGTGAGTTGATCAACTTGATTCACTCTTGACTTAGTCTTGATCAACCTTGAATCTTTCCAACTCTCTTCCATTTGGATGATGTCTTGAAGGTAAAAATGAATGATCACACAATCTTATTCTTCAAGACATGCTTGCAATAAGCTCAACACTCACATGACCAATCTTTGGATAATTCCTTAATAGCACCTTGGTCAACCCATAAACTCCTTGAAACCAACACATGGACTTCAAGAAATGCCTATGGAAAAATCCTTCAAATATAACTCAATGCAACCATTAGTCCATAGAGAATGTCATCAATTACCAAAACCACACATGGGGGCACCGCATGTCCTTTCACACCGTTAGAGGGAGATTACTGTATCATGATTCTTGGGGTGTTACACCTGGATTAGGGGGTGCTCGGACAGCCAGACTATATACTTTGGCCGGACTGTTGGACTATGAAGATACAAGATTGAAGACTTCGTCCCATGTCCGGATGGGACTCTCCTTTGCGTGGAAGGTAAGCTTGGCAATTCGGATATGTAGTTCTCCTCCCTTGTAACCGACTCTGTGTAACCCTAGCCCCTCCGGTGTCTATATAAACCGGAGGGTTTTAGTCCGTAGGACAACAACAATCAGACCATAGGCTAGCTTCTAGGGTTTAGCCTCTCCGATCTCGTGGTAGATCAACTCTTGTAATACTCATATCATCAAGATCAATCAAGCAGGAAGTAGGGTATTACCTCCATCGAGAGGGCCCGAACCTGGGTAAACATTGTGTCCCCCGCCTCCTGTTACCATTCACCTTAGACGCACAGTTCGGGACCCCCTACCCGAGATCCGCCGATTTTGACACTGACAAAGGGCATCCTTATTCTCAAGAGCAAGTTGCAAGGCATCATTGGTTTAGCAAAGTCAATTTGATGAGCCGTCGAGGCTTCCTCAAGTGATGCTCTCATGACACTCTCTTCATGTAGTTCGTGCTCGAGGAGTTCGACTCTCTCTTTTTCCTCTATGCATGAGGATGTTTTCAACATTCTCAATGAAATCATCGCGTTCGGTGAGTGACTTAAGGAGATCGCCAAAACGAGCATGAGCTTCACCATGAAGAGTTTTCATGAAAACCATCAAGGATTCCTCATCATTATCCACGCCCTCTTCACACTCATCCTCCACTATCTCACATGAGACATTGGGAGTGTACATGGCGGGGTTTTGAGATTGGACTTTGTTTTTACCTCTTTGGCCATAAGGCACCGATGAGTGAAAGGCTTGTCCTCATTTGGAGAGTCGAAGAGGCTGGTGGTGGAGGAGGAGGAGGTAGTGGCATGCATGGCAATGGCTGTCGTGCCCACATGGTCATCATCACCGTCATCTTCATCTCCAGACATGTATTCTTCATGGACTAGATGAAGGAAATATGCCCTAGAGGCAATAATAAAGTTATTATTTATTTCCTTATATCATGATAAATGTTTATTATTAATGCTAGAATTGTATTAACCGGAAACATAATACATGTGTGAATACATAGACAAACAAAGTGTCACTAGTATGCCTCTACTTAGACTAGCTCGTTAATCAAAGATGGTTATGTTTCCTAACCATGAACAATGAGTTGTTATTTGATTAACGGTCACATCATTAGTGAATGATCTGATTGACATGACCCATTCCATTAGCTTAGCACCCGATCGTTTAGTTGTTGCTATTGCTTTCTTCATGACTTATACATGTTCCTATGAACTATGAGATTATGTAACTCCCGTTTGCCGGAGGAACACTTTGGGTGCTACCAAACGTCACAACGTAACTAGGTGATTATAAAGGAGTACTACAGGTGTCTCCAAAGGTACATGTTGGGTTGGCGTATTTCGAGATTAGGATTTGTCACTCCGATTGTCGGAGAGGTATCTCTGGGCCCTCTCGGTAATGCACATCACATAAGCCTTGCAAGCATTTCAACTAATGAGTTAGTTGCGAGATGATGTATTACGAAACGAGTAAAGAGACTTGCCGGTAACGAGATTGAACTAGGTATTGAGATACCGACGATCGAATCTCGGGCAAGTAAAATACCGATGACAAAGGGAACAATGTATGTTGTTATGCGGTCTGACCGATAAAGATCTTTGTAGAATATGTAGGAGCCAATATGAGCATCCAGGTTCCGCTATTGGTTATTGACCGGAGACGTGTCTCGGTCATGTTTCCCTTTTTTCTCGAACCCGTAGGGTCCGCACGCTTAAGGTTTCGATGACAGTTATATTATGAGTTTATGAGTTTTGATGTACCGAAGTTAGTTCGGAGTCCCGGATGTGATCACGGACATAACGAGGAGTCTCGAAATGGTCGAGACATAAAGATTGATATATTAGACGGCTATATTCGGACACCGGAAGTGTTCCGGGTGATTTCGGAGAAAACCGGAGAGCCGGAGGGTTACCGGAACCCTACCGGGAGAAGTAATGGGCCATATGGGCCTTAGTGGAGAGAGAGAGGGGCAGCCAGGGTGGGCCGCGCGCCTCCTCCCCCCTGGTCTGAATTGGACTAGGAGAGGGGGGGCGGCGCCCCCCTTTCCTTCTCCCTCCCCACTTCCTTCCCCCTCCTAGTAGGAGTCCTACTCCTACTAGGAGGAGGACTCCTCCTGGCGCGCCAATAGGGGCCGGCCAGCCTCCTCCCCTTGCTCCTTTATATACGGGGGCAGGGGGCACCCCTAGACACACAAGTTGATCCACGTGATCATATTCTTAGCCGTGTGCGGTGCCCCCTTCCACCATAATCCTCGATAATATTGTAGCGGTGCTTAGGCGAAGCCCTGCGACGGTAGTACATCAAGATCGTCACCATGCCATCGTGCTGACGGAACTCTACCCCGACACTTTGCTGGATCGGAGTCCGGGGATCGTCATCGAGCTGAACATGTGCTAAAACTCGGAGGTGCCGTAGTTTCGGTGCTTGATCGGTCGGGCCGTGAAGACGTATGACTACATCAACCGTGTTGTGCTAACGCTTCCGCTGTCGGTCTACAAGGGTACATAGATCACACTCTCCCCTCTCGTTGCTATGCATCACCATGATCTTGCGTGTGCGTAGGATAATTTTGAAATTACTACGTTCCCCAACAGCTACTGGTATAAACCCTCATCCCCGAGAGTGGACTACTCCCTCCTCATCGTGGTGACCGCCGGGATGATGAGGATGGCCACCGGTGATGATTCCCCCCTCCGGCAGAGTGCCGGAATGGGGTCTAGATTGGTTTCTCGTGGGTAAAGAGCCTTGCAGCGGCAGAACTTCTGATCTAGGGTTACCCCCAGGATTTTTGGAATATTTGATGATTTATAGGGCGAAGAGGGGGTACGGGAGGCCACCGAGGTGGGCACGACCCACCGGGGCACGCCTGGGGGCCTAGGCACGCCCTAGTGGGTTGTGCCCCCCTCAAGGCACCCCCAGGTGCTGCTCTGGCCCATTGGATGTCTACTAGTCCATAAAAAATCCACAAAAAGTTTCGCGGTGTTTGAACTCCGTTTGATATTGATTTCCTGCGATGTAAAAAACAAGCAAAAAACATCACCTGGCACTGGGCGCTGGGTTAATAGGTTAGTCCCAAAAGATGATATAAAGTTGCTATAAAATGATTGTAAAACATCCAAGAATGATAATATAACAGCATGAATACTTCATAAATTATAGATGTGTTGGAGACGTATCAGTTTCTCGGTCAAATATTGGGTATTTTCTCTTCCTTTTCTTAATGCTCCCATCACTATCTTCATCATAACTATAGTCCTCATCACATGACTCAAAATCCATTTCCTCTACCACCTCCTCAACATTTGCAATGAAATAAAATGGAACAGTCCTTATTGCATATGACTCAACCTATTTCCTAGAGTATTTCATTTTCTTTCTAAATTTCCTTGCATGCTTTCTAATCTCAACAACCTCTAACTTCTCTCCATTGTCATCAAGGTGTGGCACATATTCAATATCCTCTAAATCTAACTATTCTTTTCTTTCGTTGCCCCTAGCTCCCCTCCTTAATTTGTTGCATTTCCAGTTCCTTGCTCTCCTTGTTGTCTTGCAAGCTCTGCTCATGTTGTCTTGCATGCTCTACTTTATGATATGCACCTTTCTTTGTTGGTTGCTCTGTTGCTTTACTAGTCTCACACTGAGAATGGTTCATCACTTGAGAACTCCGAGATGGTTGTGAAAAAACAATAGCTGCATTTGTTCTCTTTAATGGGCTCCTAATTAATGCAGTGATAGCACCACTATGATTAGGAACAAGCGCCTGCTCAAGTAATTGTTCTTATGGACTTGCATTGACAGTGTGATCATCTTCTGCAGTCATGACAATAGGAACTTCCTTTTCACTTTCATTGCCCCATCTCATACTGCATTTATCTTCAGAATTAGAACCACTACCCACTTCTTGTTCCGAATTGTGCTACCCATTGTATTCCACATAGATGCCATAAACTCCACCAATAGTCATGTGGTCTGACATCTTGATGCAGCCCTCATCATCATACAATAAAGCTAGGCCATTTACCAACTCTCTACCAGGCAAAAGGAAGTAATATTTCATACTTTCCTTCACAACGATATGATCCCTGAGACAGCCTTTGAACTCATGTAAGGACAACTCGCCCCTCTCAATTTCTGAATAGGCCACATCCCCACCAACATAGTCCAGGCAAGGGCCAATTTGAACAAACGCTCCCCTATGTGAAATCTGACGGTTAAAATCTATGTTGGGTCCATTGATTCAACAAAAAGCAAATACATTCCAGCGGTCGACGGATTAAAACGCTTGAGAACATAAATCACCAGCAAATCAAACAATTAGGACCCCCAATTTTTCCCTGCTCAACCCTCCTAAAACCCTAAACCTAACTAAGAAGACAAAGAGCCCCGTTCCATGACTAAATAGAGAAGGCCACTGCATACCTTCCACAAAGGCGAATCTTGGGGGTAAAAAATGAAATAAAATGTGGCACCAAAGTGCATCAATGAGAGTATGATTGCGAGATTTTTTTTCAGTGGGCAATGCTCGTCACAAAGGCGGATCTTGGGGGTAACAATGGAATTTACTAAAAAAGGAGTCATTAAGAACCCTATGTAGAGTTACGACCGTTCCTTTTATCTGTCTCATATTGGAGAGAAATTCCAAACAGGTTGTCTAGAGTTTGCTTTTTGTGTGTTCAAAGTTAGCTTGTGGTGTGACCTCACCAGGTCGTTCTATAATTAGTCACTCTCGTGATGTTCCTTTTTCATATGAATCATGAGAAATATTGTATGTCTATGTAAATGCATTCCTCTTGAGGAAATAAATAGTTAAATTTAGTAGCTTTGATTGCATATGTCTACAAAAGTTTAATCTATCATAAAAAGTGTTCCCATGGTGTTAAATTAACTTTACTAACTTTAACAACTATTGTTAAAAAATTCATTTTGGAGTTTGGATAAGTTTATACAAAAAAATTATCAACATTTATGATGCAAAACAAAGAGGAATTGATTAGAAAGCATGTTTCACGGTGTATCTACTGATGTTGAACTACCATCATAGATGTTGATATTGTTTTTCATGAACGTTGCCAATCTTTTAAGGTGCGTGC
This sequence comes from Triticum urartu, assembly GCF_003073215.2. Taxonomy (NCBI): domain Eukaryota; kingdom Viridiplantae; phylum Streptophyta; class Magnoliopsida; order Poales; family Poaceae; genus Triticum; species Triticum urartu. Next base: position 101,181,230 of record NC_053023.1, read on the forward strand.
TATGCGTCGGCCGGCGGATCTTTATAAAATACCCGTCGCCTCGGCAACCGTTAGATCTGGCGCTATCAAGCGTCCGACACAGTTCTCACCCATTGCAACAAGGCTAGTGTTGCAGAAACCTTTTTCAACATATGTGATGTTGCAGGACTTTTTTTTCATCTTCACTTTTTTGCAACACGGGAGAAACCTTTTTCAACATATGTGATGTTGCAGAACTTTTTTTCATCTTCACCTTTTTGCAACACGGGTGTTGTTGTGGAAGGAATTTTTGCAACATAGATGATATTGCAGAAAACAATTTAATAAAAAATCGTCATCACATTTTTTGCAACAATGGGTGTTGTTGCGGAAGAAATTTTTATAGCATAGATGATTTTGCTGAAAATAATTTAATATTATTTTCTTCCTCTCTTTTTTGCAATATGGGTGTTGTTGAGGAGGAAATTTTTACAGCACAAATGATGGTCCAGAAAACAAATGCTGATTTTTTTTCCGCCTTCACTGTTTGCAACATGGACGTTGTTGCCAAAGAAACTTTTGCAATACCAATGATGTTGCAGATTTTTCCTTTCTTTCTTTTGCAGAAACGGGCAAGCAAAGACAAGCGTGAGGCAGCGGACGATCGCGTGCAATCCGCCGGTCGAAACGAAGCGTTTCCGATCTTTTAAATGGTGATTTATGAAAGAAAAAATAAACCATACATATTAGCACGACCCAAATGCTATGTTTACCCAAAATTTAGTGGCAAATTCGTGGCGAAATTGTTCTCAAATATCAAATGCTATGTTTCCGATTTAATAGTTGGGGGAGTGATAGCAAAAGTGTGCCCACTTGCACGAGATATATAAAGCACGTAGTACACCGAAGGAAGCCTATCAAAAGAGGAAAGGGAGGGACAGAGTACACACGCTGGTATAGACCTAAGGAAAACGCCTCCGTTTGGGCTCGACCAGTCGCAACTCTTTTTCTCTCCCCCCGTCGCCCATGGAGGCTGCAGAAATCGGCGGCGCTCTCCTGTTCGCCCTCGCCGCCGCCGCGGCCCTCTTCGCCGCCGTCTCCACCGGCGCCATCGACTTCAGCCGCCCGCTCGCCGGTACATTACTCTCTCTCCCACTCGCTTCTTTCTCCCTCGCGCCCCGCGCTGGGGCGCACGTGACGTGATCTGATTTCTCGGGCCATCATTGCTCTTTTTCTCTCTCCTCTCGCAGTGGGCGGGCGGGTGGACTTCCAGGAGGCCATCTCGTGGTTCATCGGCGTCTTCGATGGCTCCTCCTCCTCGTCGGCGGCGGGGGGCGTGTCGCTGGCGGAGGTGTACGAGCTGTGGGTGCGGGTGCGGGGCCGGGTGATCGCGCCGGCGCTGCAGGTGGCCGTCTGGGCGTGCATGGTGATGTCGGTGATGCTGGTGGTGGAGGCCCTGTACAACTGCGTGGTCAGCCTCGGCGTCAAGGCCGTCGGCTGGCGCCCCGAGTGGCGGTTCAAGTGGGAGCCCCTCGCCGGCGACGACGAGGAGAAGGGGGGCGCCCACTACCCCGTGGTCCTCGTGCAGATACCCATGTACAATGAGCTGGAGGTGATCACAATCTATTACCCATTCTCTCTCTTTTTTTCTTTTGGTGATATCCAGAACACCAAAACAAATTCTTTTTAGCTGACTGTGTTGGATCTATTATCGATCTCCTTGTTCTTTTGCGAGGTTATAATACTTGGGCGTCTTGCTAATTTATTTCGTGCGGTCGAGCTGTGTGCGTAGGTGTACAAGCTGTCGATAGGGGCCGCATGTGAGCTCCAGTGGCCAAAGGACAGGATAATCGTCCAAGTGCTGGACGACTCCACCGATCCGTTTATCAAGGTAGACTTTAACTCCTCCTGTTGCACGGCTGGAGATTTTCCTTCTGCTCAGCAAGTTATTTTAAGCACAACTGCCCCCATAAAACATTTCCACCATGTCTGTTGCAACTTGCCTATTTTATTTTAGGAGAAGTGGCGAACCTGAACACTCACCTATCTTAGTATAGTCCTCCTCAAATAAGTGAGACTTCAACCTGCTGCTGCTGCTGCTAAGAAAGGAACATATGAATTTGGACCTCATGTTTGATACTACAGCAAACATGTCAAAAGGTTTTGACACCAGACAAGACTAACTGTCACAGGAGCATGCAACTTATTCTTAGTTAGGTGGGCGTAGAGATTTCCTTTTTCTTTCAGTTTAATCGTAGGCTTCTATATACGGGGTTATTTGGATGAAAGCTACTTCAACGGTGTCACTAGGTTTCCTTTCACTGTCAGAACTTCGCAAGTTGTCACTGGAGTAGGGCGAAAATGGTAATTATTCTCTTCATCTGGATTCTGGGCCCTGCAATCACATGGGCAAAGTATGTGGGCCCCAGCTGTCTGGGTGCTGGGGACCTATGTCGGCCAGTATAAGTAATGATAATGATGCAAGTGAGAAGTTGTAGCAGATCTTTTCCCGGTGGAAACAGTTTCAGTCCAATTGCCAGAAAATAGTGTCCATTTATGTTTCAGTTGCTCCACACTGACCTGGACACCCAACTAGAACCACAAATATTTATGCCATGGGTCCACCAGTTGTGGCACAAAGTGCAGCCAGTGCAACAATTTCTGAATCTAACCACACCAGAAACCATGGAGTATATAACCATTGGACACTACTCCAGTCAGAAAGCAACATGGGTCAACTAGGGCCGTTTGGAAGAATGGTACTTTGCTTGGCAAAGTGTTGGTATGTAAATCTGAACTAAACATCAAAACTTTACCAAAAGATACTCCTCTTCTACACAGGCCCGATTACCGGTGAGACGGGTGGGAGTTATGTATCCACATGAGCTCATTTACTTGGCCCTGATATTTCCCTACACCAGGAGGCCCCTGCCCCTGACCCCCTCCTGCTGGCCGCCCACTTGTCCAATCTTTATTCGGACCTATGGATCTGAAGAGATGGTTCAATAATTGGGCAGGCATATTCTTCTCAAAGAGAGGGATCTTCCCCAGCTGCCTAAAACTATGACTTCTGTTTTGGATCGAAGGCATTTACCTGACACTCTCCGTAGTATTCCTTGCAAATTGCTCTTCTTTTGAACACTTGATTGTTGCATACCATACAATTGACTAAGATAAATCATTTGATATTCCATAGAGGTTTGTTTTGGGGAAAAAATGTGAAACCTATTTCAGTAGTAAAGTTTATGCAATATAGCGATGCATACATGGGGTATCAGACCTTCTCGTCTCTTTTTAGTGGCAGACTGACCGAACTGAAGATTATATTCCAATCGACAGGTCGGTTTAGTGGGATGTGGTGGACAGACTAATTGGCGTGCACATGTACCTTTAGATAAAGCGGGGGTGGCCTCCCAAACAAATGTCTGTTAGTGTAGTAAGCAGGTAGACCTCACGCTAACAGTGACATTCGGATCTGTATTATCCCATTGGATTTGTATAATGTCATCCAATGACAATAAAGACCATTTGTGATGGCATAGCAACAAAACTAAACCTTGCCTGAGAAGGAAGTTCTCCAATTGCAAGCGGAGACATTGAAGGAACACGCTAACAAGTGTTGAAAAGTTAGTTCATCCTTTCCTTTTTCCCACTTACAAGACTTCTGAGTTGCCAAGCTCAAGTTCCTCTGTGATCAGACTTCACAGGGCAATAACAAAATGACATGCTAAGACATGCTGCTACAACAGGATATCGACATTCTTATATGCAATCTAGAGCATCTATGCTGATTGGTTACTTGTTTCTGCAGAACTTGGTGGAGCTTGAATGTGAAAGCTGGGCGGTCAAGGGTCTGAACATCAAGTATGCCACGAGAAGCAGCCGGAAGGGGTTTAAAGCAGGAGCCCTGAAGAAGGGAATGGAATATGACTATGCCAAGCAGTGTGAATATGTTGCCATATTTGATGCTGATTTCCAGCCTGAACCAGACTTCCTTCTCAGAACAGTCCCGTTCTTCGTGCACAATCCAGAAGTTGCTCTTGTTCAAGCTCGGTGGTCGTTCGGTGAGTACTCCATTTACCATCAACTCTGGAGCATTCCTCTTTCCAGCTAGAGGTCTATCACAAGACAGTTTTCAATAGATCATGAAATGAAAACTGAACTATAATTTTTCTTTTGTCCTATATGTTTGCACTTGTCATATATGCTTTAAATATTTTATCACATCACCAGTTCACCACATAGGAATGTATGTCCATTCTGACCTCATTCGTAAATGCACGGAAGCACTGTCTAGAAAACTAAGGCGAGAAACTCAGGATAAAAAAACTCACTTTTCTGGTTGCACAAAAGAACCGTCTCTTTGCATTTCATGAACATCTAAATCATGTTCAGCTTTTCCTGTCTTATCGTTCATGTGGTGCCAGAAACAAAGTACAGAAACAGTTCCCAGAAATTTGGCATGCAAAATAGTGCTAATGTACCACTCCACAAACATGATAGCGTTTTATTTGCTCCGATTGAATTGATCGGTTCTTAATTGACAGAATTTTGCAGTGAATGACAATGCGAGCCTGTTGACAAGGGTACAAAAGATGTTCTTTGATTACCATTTCAAAGTTGAGCAAGAAGCAGGATCAGCAACCTTTTCCTTCTTCAGCTTCAATGGTACACACCTTTACAACTTATGGATTCTAAGCCACAAAATAAAAGAAAAAAACTGAACATAGATCAGAAAATAAATGGCTGTCTTAAGGAATTTCTGTTGTAAACCAAGGAACTGCTGGAGTGTGGCGTGCAGCAGCCATCAAAGAGGCAGGAGGTTGGAAGGACCGCACTACAGTTGAAGACATGGACTTGGCAGTCCGAGCAACCCTAAAGGGTTGGAAATTTGTATATGTCGGGGATATCAGAGTGAGTGGATTTTATACCACAACAATGTTGTTGAAAGTATTATAGTTTGATGCAATCAATTGACTATGCAAGCAAAATGCAGGTTAAGAGTGAATTGCCATCCACTTACAAGGCCTACTGTCGGCAGCAATTCCGGTGGTCATGTGGTGGTGCACATTTATTCCGAAAAGTAGCAAAAGATATTTTGACTGCTAAGGTAGGGTTTTCTTCCCTCGTTGGCTCTAAAACAAAATATTTAAAGAAAACTGAAGTTCATCCCATTGTTGTTTCATTAGGATGTATCTCTCATCAAGAAGTTCCATATGCTCTATAGCTTCTTCTTGGTTCGGAGAGTTGTGGCCCCTACTGTCGCGTGTATTCTCTACAATATCATACTTCCGATCTCAGTTATGATCCCAGAACTATTCCTACCAATCTGGGGGATCGCATATATTCCCACAGTACTTTTAGTGGTCACAGCCATTAGACATCCAAAGTAAGTTTCTCAAAAAGTGCTTTCAGTTACAATTTGATTACTGTCTCCGCTTCTCCACATACCAAAAACTTAATGTCCTTAAAACCATCGCTGCAGAAATTTGCACATTCTGCCATTTTGGATTTTGTTCGAGAGTGTGATGACAATGCATCGCATGAGAGCTGCCCTCTCTGGTCTATTCGAATTATCAGAGTTCAACGAGTGGGTCGTGACAAAGAAAACAGGGAACAATTTTGAAGATAACGAAGTTCCCTTGTTACAGAAAACAAGGAAACGATTAAGAGACAGGTAAACCAACAACATCTTAGTCAAGGTTATGAGCATTCAGACCATAAGATATACTATACGCTAGACTGTAACTGACATCATCTTTTTTCTTGCAGGGTTAATTTACGCGAGATTGTATTTTCGGCGTTTCTTTTCTTCTGTGCATCGTACAACCTTGTATTCCCTGGCAAGACTAGCTACTATTTTAATCTCTATCTCCAAGGACTAGCATTTGTATGTCTAGGGCTAAACTTCACTGGCACTTGCAATTGCTGTCAATGACAACAACTAAACTGTACCAAGTGATGTTATACAGTTTGTTTATGGGTGTAAGAGTTTCAAACATTTCAGATGATAGCCTTAGATGCATAAACTTGATTGTTCAACTAACAACAGTTTCCATATCATACTCTGGTCTCTGGGTGATGCTTTCTCGTACAATGTGGTGGGCGTAATAGGGTTTGTATGCCTTGTAATTTTATTTTATTTTTTAGGGTAAAGCAAAGCTTTATAACTTAACGGTGTCCGGGCATATCACCCGTAACACAAACAGCCACTTGGGGCGGTACAATTGAGTTCCAACTCATACAGTCATTTGGTAAGCATATACGACCGATTTTTGCTAGTTCATGTGCTACCGAATTTGCCTCACGCTTACAGTATGAAACACTTTGTTTGGAGAACCACATCTTCAGTTGGAACTTGATGTCTTCGATGGCAGTAGCATAGGGCGAGGAGTCAACCTTACTCAGGTCAAGTGCTTCAACTAGGAGCTGTGAATCAGTTTCAAAGACCACTCGAATAGCTCCCAGCTCCGCTGCTATGGTCACTGCTGCGGACATAGCACACACCTCGGCACCAAATGCATCATATATGTGTTCCTGACGCCCTGCATGTGCAGCAACTACATCTCCTTCCGAGTCTCTGACCGCCACCCCCCAGCCACTGAATGACTTACCTGGAATGATGGATCCATCAGTGTTTATTTTGAGAACATCAGCTTCAGGTGGTTGCCACTTTGCTGGAATACTCTTTAGTTTGTTCGGTGCAAAGAACTCAAGGTATTCCAGCCAATTAGCTTGCATCCGCCGGACTAGTTCCATTGTGGGAACAGCCATCTCCCCTTCACGTACTTTATTCCTATTATTCCACCAATGCCACCAGAAGGTAATGATAAGTACTCTCTTTTTCTCATCCAACTCCCACAAACGCTCTAGCATTGCATGTACGTCTGAAAACTGCTCCAGCTCTCTTCTTTCCATCTCAAGAGACAGCTCCCGCCAAATTTCCTTCACCGCTTTACACTTGATGAACAAATGGCCACCATCTTCTGTGCTCTCCCACAGAAGAAGCATTTATCACTCTCCAGTTTCATACCTCGCTTCACCAAGTTTGTACACAGGGCCAGCGATTCATGTTTCATCCTCCAAACAAACATTTGCAGTTTTCTTGGGCATGACATTTTTCCATATGCGTCTCCAAGAACTGTCGCCTGAGTATTCGAATTGACCAGCAGCCTCTGAGCTATTCCCCGGTGCCCCATTTCGTTCTTGTTTGGATAATTGGACCTGAAGACGGTATGCACTTCTTACTGAATGTCTGCCCTTACAGTCAAAGTGCCAAGCCATGAAATCTTCTGCTCCTTCCCTAAGTGGAATCTGTAGAATGTGTCGTGCATCCTCTGCCCAAAAGGTGTCCTGAACCAGCTGTTCATCCCACTGTCCAGTTATTGGGCAGATTAGTTCATTAACCCGGGATAGGAAATTTGCACCCTTTGGGGTGATGACCTGTCATGACCATGCCCGTGGTATCCATGGGTCCGACCATATGTTTACAGATGCACCATCCCTGATTCGCCATATGTATCCCTGTTTAATCAGTGTGATACCTTGTAGGATACTCCTCCAGGCATAAGATATCCCCTCCTTTGGCTCTGCTTGCAACAAGTGACTTGTATGCCATGTAATTCAACACCATCTGTCATGTACTCTACAGGAAATGCAATATGTTGAATTTGTGTGTGTGTGTGTCCGTGGAGCGCTAACAAGCAAAAGAGAAGTATTTGTTGGGTCAAATTATTTATTCTACCAAATTTTACCACCGCCGGCTCCAGGGAACGGGAGAAAAGATGTGTACAATGAAGACACAAATGCCTGGAAATCGCTGTAGCATGGGTAACATGGATGGTTATTTTTAGGAGAAAACATGTGATGAGGTGGGAGCGGCGTTTTGGCTCCGAGAGCATATGCTCCTGGGTGAACAATACCCTAAAAAAAGTAAATGTTTTCAAAAAAAATCTGAAAAAATTTATAGATGACCGTGTTGGTGTGGCAAGCATACTTGGCAATTTTCATGTGGAACAGAGCAGCGGTGTTTCATCAGTTAAAAACCAAATTTATAGTCATTTCATGGTGACATTTTGTCTTTGAATTTTTTTTTTGCACAGGCCCAAAATGCTTGACCTTTTTGCCTCAAAATTTACAGGTAGCATTTGTATGTGACAAAGATTACAAAAAAGTTTTGTCTCAACTTTTTTGACATTTGAAAAGAAAAAATTGGCCCCAGGAGCACGTGCTCCCGGGAGCCAAATTGAATTTCCCCAGTAAAAAAGAGAGATGTACTTTGCACATATACAGACGCTACTACACTCTTGTTTTTAGCATGCTATAATAACTTGAGGTAACAATTGCCCTATGCAGTCATTTTTACTTTCCCCAGCAAATAGCAGGAGAACAATTGAGTAAACTTGGTAACAAAACACTTAGGAAAGAACAATCACAAGCCGTTTTCTCTGCGATAACAGACATGTATAACATCACTGTTTGTGTACAAGATAATATCACCACCAGGAAACTGACTTTAAGTACAAATACAAAATGGTGTTGACGCAAAACAGAAATATATGGAGTAACGGGCAGTCATAAATGATGATGCCATGCATTCCTCATTGCACTAAAATGAGCATTTCATTGAAATGCAACCTTCAAACCCTTTTGAAAAACCATCCTCAATAACACGAGGTGAGTTCTGAAGGCAGCCTCTTGAGTTGTGTAAATTCATGTCCTCACGACAATCTGGTGTGCTGTTAAAGAAAGGGGTACCTGCGTCTCGCTCCCAAACCCCATATCTAGTAGGCGCGGAACTTTCCTTAAGTCGCTTCGACGGGGTAAGTTGGACAGAGTGTCTGAGAGCTTCTGAGAGCTCTACGCTCTCTTCACTGGAGTTAAACTGAGTAGGGCATTTCCTCTTTGATCCAGGTAATAGATTTAGACCTGTCAAAGAACATTAGACATAATCAACTAATAAACATAGCTGACTAAATAACAAATCCAAACAGTAATTCCCCGGAAGAGTACCTCTAAATGTATTGGAAATGCTGCATTGTGATTCCATTGCACTGGAGCAGTCACTAGGGCGGTAGATTCTATAATTCACAAGGAAACTCATGAGAAACATACAAGTAGAATCTTCTAAATAATGTAGTATTCAGAAAGAAGTAAGAACTAAGCATAGAAGCAAAAGACTTCGGCGAGCCTATTATCATGCAGGATATACTCATCAGCATGCATATATACTTGCTTGTTTGGAACTGGTATTCCACATGCACATGCTGGACAGGCTATTCTCTTTCTTAACCAGCCTTCAACCTCTTAGGCACTAGTAAATGTGTACATACAATGCACGTTGATATTAGGTAGCATATTAATTATACGCTGACATTAGGTAGGATACTAAGTGCACGTTCAGTACGTGGTTAGCATGGTGTTAATATTTGGTATGATACTAATTACATGCTAAACATGTCAAGCTCTCACCCTTGGAGCAATCTAGGTCGTTGGACTGACATGGTATGATGGTCGAGATCAGTTCGATCTGCCCCTTTGGGTCTTTTCATATTGGTATATGTCAGACATTATGGCTTCTGAGAACATTGTAAATTATAAACCGACCAGACAAAAAAACTACTCCCGCTATGTCACAATACAAGTCCTTTTGACCATCAATTTCTTTGAAAGTATGTTTACCTGAAATAAAATAATTGTACACTATTTCGCCAATGTTGGTAGTTTTCTATATTAATAGTCAAAGCTAAAAATGTTTGATGGACTAGGTTTTAAAATGATCTACACTGTGGCACGAGGAACCGTATTTTATTGTTAATAGTACAGTACAGAGCTACTAGTGACCCTAGGCAAAGCAGTACTCGGTCCTGAATCCCAAGAAGTTTCTTGAAAGTGTTGACACACCCATTATAGCTCGTACCGAATCTTAAAGTATCCTTGGGCTTTTCCTATAAACCCTCCACCAAGCAAAACAATTACAAGATCTGTGGAATGGAAATATACACAAGTTTTTAAGAAACATTTCAGGAAGGGAATTATTTGTGCATTCTTCTGCCAAAGGTAATTAGCGACCATGGTCTTAAATATTAGCGGACCATATAAGCAGCAGCAACAGAACAATCAGAGGAAGCCAGAATCTGCTAAGGTACTTGTGCATTTAGACAAACTATCACAGTGCCCGTGCATTGATATGAAACCACCAAAAATAGCAAGGAGTTGGGTCACCAGCATGGGAGATTGTAGGAAGAATGTTTGTGTCCTGTGCCCGCTGCGCAGTTCCAACGAGAGAAGAGAGTGAAAAGTCGAGGAAACATGGAGGCTTGATGCACTGGAGCAACTGAAATGGCCGCAGGAAAGCCATGGCAAGATTTGAAGCGACGCGGCATTTAGAATTTTGATGAAATGTGCCTCTGTGTGTGTGTGGGGGGGGGGGGGGGGGGGGGGGGGGGCATTAAAGAGGAAATACGACACGAGGACGGACCTGGAAAGAAAAACAGTCGAGGACAATGTCTTTCGCTGTGTTAGAATAAGCAAAACTGTTCATTCATGTATGTGATACAGGCCTTGGGTGGGTTGGGGGGGGGGGGGGATCCTAGAAGGGTAGAACAATATTTTGAGTTAGAGTCTCATCCCACAATCCCACATTTGTTTACTCGTGCCTTCTGCAAGAGTGTTGGTCTCACACGAGAGTAAGAGCATTTAGTTATTTGTGTTTTTGCAAGAGTGCCGGTCCCACATGTAAAGAGTGCATTTGTATATTGGTGCCATTTGCAAGTGTGTTAGCCCCACATGTGAGCATGAGTCTATTTGTTTATTTGTGCCCTTTCCAAGGTTGTTGGTCCCACATGTGAGTAACGTATGAATGGAGAGGAGTGAACTCGCCAACTACAAACTTTATTAGGAAAGAATTTGACAAGTCCACAGCAGGAAACTGAATGGCCATGGTTTAGGTTCAGCCATGGAATAAAGGCAATCAACTAAACTGCAAGCGTTCCAAAAGCGTATATAGGCAAGGAAGACAAACCTGTGCATGTGCTCCACAAAATCATCAATTATGACAGGCCAAGCACCTGAGAAATATACACAGACAAACAGTAATCAGTATCAAGGTAAATCCATTAAGGAAGTTGCGGACAGGATCAAAAATCCAGAAGGAGCCATATGTAAGAAATGTAATTGTACCTTTTGGATCATAACCTTCCAGATCCTCGTTTACACACCTGCTGAAAGCTAGTAGCTGCTGCCAGGCGTCCTCAGAAATGTTGTGACGTTGGTACTTCTGAGGAAGGCAAAGATACAGATAAGCTAATATTACATGATAATGCTAGTATCTGGAGTGCCCCTTTTATGGAGTTAAGGATTTTATAATAGATAAATTTATTGAGTTATAGTCGAAAGCAAACATTCTAGTCTCAAAAGTAAAATGAAGAGCCCCAAAACTAGAACATGTCATAAAGTTCGTATTGACACGTCATGGAAACAGGGAGATAGCAGATTATGCCAATGCCATTCTCTTCATCTATATCTATTCCAATATAAAAAGACCCAAAGGGGCAGATCCAAACCACCTCGACCGTCAAATCATGTTATCTAGCGGTTCAAATCGCTTCAATGTTGAGCACCAAACACGTTTAACGCTCTAATTACCCACCACTGCCATTGGTTATAAACACGTTTTGACTCAACGCTATCCCATGAAATCTGCCATGTAATTAATATCCTACCTTCCCGTGAAAAAAGTAATTGATATCTTACCAAATACCAATGTGCAACAGATATATCTTACCTAATATAGCATGCAACTAATATCCTACCTAATATAAACGCACATTGCGCGTACATTATTACTAGTGATATGAAATACAAGTTGAGATTTTCTAAGAAAGTATTGGGCGTTACTAGAAAACAAGACACTTGGCATGTTCAATGAGATGTTGATAGATCTATTTACCATCATGTACCAAACCATCAACTCTAGACTCAACACCACTGCAATGTAAGGGTGCAAGCAGCGGGAGTTGCAGCTACCCGCCCTACACCAGAAGTGTCCACCAATGATTAGAGTGGACAATGTGTTTGTCCACTACAGATTGCTAGGATTGATCTGAGCCACTGCGACGGATGCGGCAACCCCCGCATAGGCCTGCTAGATTGGTGCACACGGAAAATCTCAGTATAACTGAGCTAGCATTGTTGGACAATACCAAAGGGATCAAAGGGAGAGCGTTCTCTTGCGGGATATGCAGTAAGTTGCCAGACAATTGCAGGCATTGTTGCTGCACGGCCTAGCTGTTTAGCGGGTTGCCCATGTCTGTTTGCACCCTTACTGCAAATCTGCAATGGAACTCAATGAAGTTGACTGGACTAATGTCAAGTGGACATCCCTTCATGATCACATATTCTTCTTAAAGAGCTTGTTTGTTGATCCAATGGGAAGATAGCTGAAATTTGTATATTTTCTGGGGAATAATAAAAGTATACAACGCATAATTCAGCCCACACTTTTACTGCTCTCACTAAAACTATATGAAGAACGAAAGCACCAGCAATACTGCAGAAGCAGTCATCATAAAAGAATAAAGTAATGAAATTTGTCTGAGATGAAATTATAGACATTTGCATATAATTGTTAACCAGTAATTTCCGTACCTCAACAAAGTTACACCACCGGTCAAGCAATCGGAACCTTCCAACAAGAACTATCCTCCATGCTGCAAGAGCCTTCTGAACAGCTAAATCATGAAAAGCAACACCCGGTTAGTCTTATTGGGATGTAAAAAATGACACAGCAGCATGTATGGGCGCGATCAAGGAAACAGGGCTTACTAATATTCTTTTGGCCATTTTCACGAGAAATGAAGAAGACAAAATCATAGAAGGAATTGAATTGGCTCACATCATCCTAATAAAAGGGGTCATAGATTAGCATAACGTATTGAGAAGCATTTGAAAAATGCATAATCTGCTTGGGAAGTGCCTCTTACGAACTCAAGAACTGACATGAGCTTGTGAATATCACCAAATATTCCATCCCTACATAAGTAATAGAGTATGTAGTCAGCCAAAGGGTAGAAAGAATATAAGAAAACAGAATATGACACATAAAAATTAAAATAAAGAAAACAGAATTTTCTTATGCATGGAATTATGTGAGTGTATTTGCCGTGGGTAGGTTATGGATGTGTGTAACTGAAAGCGTGGCATTGCTATTTCTAATAATTACAATAGAAGCGGTCAAACAATCACGTGCTATACACGTTAACACATGAAAATGAGCTCAAGCTCTAAATTTACAGTAACAACAGACAGGTACAGAACAACTATGTATAAGTATGCAACATATATTACCCAATCTTAGTCGGGTCATCCTCGACAATGTTTCAACTCTTTATGTAATTAGGCAAGAAGCTTTTGAGAAAGTCTTTTTCAGTGAGTAGCATAAAGACACAATACAAGTTATGAACTACATTGTGATTAATCTGTTTTAACAAATGTCACTTTTGTAGTAAACAAACATCAAATTTTCAGTGAGTAGCATAAAAGACACAATACAAGTATGAACCACATTGTAACTAATTTGGTTTAACAAATGTCACTTTTGTAGTAAACAAACATCAAATTTTCAGTGAGTAGCATAAAAGACACAATACAAGTATGAACTACACTCCGATTAACTTGTTTTAATAAATGTCTCTTTTGTAGTAAACAAACATCAAATACTACAATAGGGCAAAACAGCTTTTACCTCATTCCTTCCATATTATCTATAGTTCGTGAAAGATCCGCCAACCCTTCCCTTGGGTTCGCATTTGTGCATCCGGATACAATACCTAGCAAGCAACGAACAGAACAACAATGGACTTGAGACAGCATATAAAGAAACATATGCAAGTAACCTCATGCATAAAAAGAATTAGAATATCATGTAGGATATGCTGAGCATATATATGAAGATTTGCTAACTTGATTCTGACAAATGATTCTGCGTTCAGTTATTAAGGAAATACAACCTAATTGAATTGTTCCAGGATATATATAAAAAATAGCAGAATTGTGATTTCAGCCTCGAGCATTTGCCTGATACACGTTTAGCTCTTTTTTTGCGAATTTATACCCTAGAAGCGAGAAGCCAGCAACCTCTAAAGACGCTCACAAGAATCCAGACAATTGGCCAAAGGATAAACCCAAAGGCCACTTCTTTTCTCCTATCAGAATTTCTTAAAGATCACGCAAATGCAGAAAAGATGAGTCCGTCACCAAAAGACTCCTAAAATTCGTAATCTTTGATCTCTGAAGTCTAAACCACCAAGTCGGCACGGATACGAGCAATTCTAACCCTGAAACCTCCGAAGCTCCGGCCCGAGACAAACCCACCAACGGAACGACGAAGCGAATTCGAAAGCGGGGGAGCTCACCGCAGTACTTGGAGTAGGCCTGGGCGGCGGCGGGGCACACGGCTAGGGCAGCCTCGAAGCCGCTGGATCCCATGGGCCGAGCCATGGATCCAGGCCCCTAAACCCTAACCCCGGTGCTCGCCGCCGAGGGGTCGGCCACCGACGAGTCGATCTCAATTGCAGCACGACGCGAGCAAGCAGAGCTGCAAAAGGCAAGGGGGGAGCGGAGGGGGGGAGGAGGAAGAGACGTCAGAGGCGTAAGATTCGGCTTGGGTGCGGAAATGGCATGTCATCAGAATAATAATATAATATAGCCGGTGGATTCATCTGAGCCGTCCATGGATGGGAGATCCAGATCTATGTGACCCGAGGCCCACCTGTCAGTCTCGAAGCTGAGTGAGAAGGATGGACTCCATGTATCCATGTACAATAAGAAAGAAAAGGACATCAATTCATCAAGGAAGGAACCTAAATATGAATCTATGAAGAATATTGAACACCGCAACATGAAGAAACACAACAGTGTACTGCATTTGTGCTATCTATGACCTAACCGACGTCGATCTTCGATCCAACGGATTTTGATTTGGGCGCTCGGTTTGAAAGTAATACAACTTTGAAATTTTAGAGTATGTTTGCATGGCGCTGACGTCTTGTATTTTACGTGAACGTAGGTGTTTACTGCTTTTATAGAGTACATTACTTGGTGAAAAGGTGTACAGGTGTCTCTTGTCATTGCGAGCGCCATCAGAAGTAAGAGCGCGCACACACTTTCTACCAATTGGGAATATTTGCCCCTCTTATCTTCTAGCTTTCCTAAGGTTCCTGGTAAAACACATGTTTGATTGTTCGCACGGTGGCATGAAAAAAGTTGTTCACTTTTTAACAACAGGAGGGACCCGAAGGTTCGAGATACTAACATTAAATCATTAAAATTGATACACCCACATGGAAGAACTTTCAAAAAGGATAAACATTACAACCATCTGCTTCCTTCTATGTAAACAAGGCCCCAAAAGTGAAACAAAAATTGCATCCAGCCCTACTACATGTAGCGGCCTCACCGGAGATGCAAAAGCCATTGCTTCCAAGAGCTAAGTTGCCGAGCCTAGACAAGGGGTAAAGGGATCCCACTGGAGGTTGAAAACGGTTATGCCCGGTGAACATGGCGGGAAAGCATGCTTTTATAGAACAGATTAGGACTCTCTTGCTTCACTTATATCCTTTTAGAGAGTTGAATAACAATTGGTTGTTTGCATGGATTATATATTGGTATTAAGAGTGTTAGGTACACATTGGTGGTATAAATAAAAAATTACATGGCCTTGTAGATCACTGAATTTGATAATCGGATTCTTTGCAATTGTTTTGAGATCATGTGTGAGTAATTAATGAATGTGTCGTAGCATTGAGGCTATGCAATAAACTTGAGGCACCCCCGTAAGGATACATAGACCTACGCGGGGTGCGCGGGAAACATGAGGCGGAGACACGCGTTCGTGTACATCGACGGCCTGACGCGGGGCGCACCCCCCCCCCTTCAGGGGTCCCAACACATATATGGCAAGGAAGAGAGCAAAACTCTCATGTATTTCAGATTTTGAACCCTTTGAATGTATGGTGGTCTCCTCTATTTATAGGAAATTGGGGGTAGGGTTGGAGATTACAATATTACTCTCTGGGCCACAACATACAACGAGGGGTACTATGGTCTGGAGCTTATTCCCTTGGGCTCTTTGATTCGATCTTTGGCCACGCCACCTATGCAGGACGACCTCGTAGACCCTACGACCTTGGTGGTGGCGCCCCTCGGCGTAGGGCACTCCACTGGCAGGGTGTGCCATCATGCAGGAGGGCCACTACTTGGACATATACCTGGCCATCTGTCGGGCCGGGCTAGGCCTAACAAAGCTCGAGGCAGAAAACCTAGGCCCGAGCCCGGCCCGGCCATCGGGCCTGGTTTTTAGGCCCAAGCCCGACCCGACTGTGATAAAGCCCATCGGGCCTTAGGTCGGGCCCCTTACCTAAAACGCAAAATGCTAAGCATAGGCCCAGCCCAACGTGTGCTTTGGGCTCAGAACTCAGGCCCAGGCCTGACCCGCGGGCAAGACCGGGTCGGGCTTTTTCGGCCCGGGTCGGGTCGGGCCAGTCGGGCCGGGTACCCCATGGCAGGTATAGTTGGACAATACCCTCATCGTTGGGCTTGCCCCATGAAAGTGCAAGTGTCACTTAAATTATATTTTGGTGTGATGACAATATGGTTACTGGAACTAATATCAGTTGCTAAAGCTTATCTCAGGATATTGGTTCCAAGTTATTTCGGATGGAGGTGTGCACCCTCCCCCTCCTAATTCAAAAATATCAAAGGCATGGTTTACCAGCGACTCAAAGGATTCTTTTTGGTTCGATTTGAGTCGTAGGAAAAACCGCACTATTAAGAGGGGTCATTGCGGACTTTATGTCATGTGAGAATGCCTTCGTCAAAACCATATACACCAGCCTTCCCACTCCTACCACCTTATATCGCATAGTGTGCTAGGTGTGGTATCCAAGAAGTTGCAGTAGAAGTTTTCTGGATACCCCGTGCGCATGGGGTCTTTTGACCCTAGTGTGCACGGGGTAGTCAGGAACTTTCTGGGTACCCCGTGCGCACGGGGTTCTGTGTAACTCCCTGGGTACCCCGTGTGCGTGCGCACGGGGTGCTACGTATCTTCCTGGGTACCCCGTGCGCATGGGGTCCAGCGGGCAGAAACGGTCACCCAACTAAGAACACTATAAAATCCCCCCTTCTTCCTTCTCCATCCCTAACCCTAATGTCTTATTGAGCTCCAGCATTGCTACACCTCATTTTGCTCAATACTCTGAATCCCTCCACCCAAACTTGTTGAAACTTTGGGGTTGGGAGAGCAAGACCCGATCTACACTTTGACCAAACCAAATCGTGTTCCCCACAATATTCATCCACCATTGACCTGTTACTTTTGGAGCTTGGGCTCCTAGGCGGTTAGAGGTTCCTCCGGAAGCTTCCTTGCTTGTGGTGTGCTCCGAAGAAGTTTGTAAAGGTGTGGTGGTCGCCTTCAAGACCAACCCTGAGTGATTCGAGGCTCATCCGTTGGGGGTGACTTGATAGAGATTACGATGAGCCTTTGGTGGCACTCCGCAAGCTTTGGCTCTAGCACCGCTCTAAATGGAGAGTAGATCTTCCCCAAGGAAGAGTGAACTTCGGGATAATTTTTGTGTCCTCGCCTCACTTGTGGTTAATCCTTTCCCGCACTTTACTTTGCTTTATATGCTTGTGGGCTTGCTAATTAGTTTGTTGCCTAGCATATTTAGCTTTAAGCTTGCTTGTCATATAGGTTGTGTTCACCTAGTTGCATATCTAGTGAACCCTATTTATCCGCCAAACCCGAAAATTGACAAGAAAGATTAAAATTTGTAGTATCCTATTCACCCCCCCCCTCTAGTCGACCGTATCGATCCTTTCAATTGGTATCAGAGCCTCATGCTCTAATATAAGGTTTTACAACCTTAGAGGATATGGACGACCTAGGGAATGTGGGAGGTGTCGCAGCCCTTGTGGATGATGGTGAAAACCTACCCCCGCCGTGACCGACGCGCTTGTTGCTCCGGTCGTTGCTCCCGTCGCCCCCATTAACCCGGGTGCCCCCTTAACCGCGGCCGACATTCTTTCAATGTTTGCAGACTTCAAAACCGCCATGTTGAAAGAAGTGTGTTCCTCAGTCAAGGAGGAAATTGATGCTCGCTTAAAGCCCTCGACATCCGCATCAAACTCATTTGATCCAAATGCCATTCATGATGCGGATGATTCGAGAGAACCCCTTGCATCTCCGACTCGCACTCAAGTTCCCAAGTACAATGTCGTGGAACCCCTCACCCCAACCTTTCCAACACCCTCGCATTAATCCTGTTGGGCCTCCGCCCCCTTTGAAAGCTAACGTGTTTGCTATGTGGAAGCTAGATATGGAGTCTCACATTTGCAGTGTGTCCTCTACTCAACTATGGTGGATTGTGGTCAATGGATTCAATCCCGAAGACCCGATGAATCTCACCCCAAGAGAAGCGGTTGATGATCAACTCAATGCAACTGCCCACAACATGTTGCGCACCGTGGTGACCGATGACTATAGTGACTCCATTACTCTTCTCAAGACTGCCAATGAAAATTGGGATTGCCTTAAGGAGGCTCTCGAAGGTGATGAAGCAATTCAAAGATCTCGGTTGGCTTTGCTCAAGCAAGAAGTAAATCTATTGTGAGGAATGAAGGTGAATCTGCGGAAGAGGTGTTCTGAAGGTTGAAGTCTCTTGTGCTCAACTTAAGGACCTTTACGTGCACTTGGGCAAATGTGATTTCATTGAGGACAAGTTCATAGATGCTATGGTTCTCACAGAACACTCCATGGTGATGATGATACATCAACACCCGGATTATCACAAGTTAACCGTGACTCAAGTTGTCTCCACTTTCTCCACTCATGTTGACCAAGTCCAAGAAGACCTTTGTGATTGCTCAAGCAACCAAGAACTCAAATCTTGCTTGAGGCCAAGAAATTTGTTAGTCAAC
Source organism: Triticum urartu (assembly GCF_003073215.2). NCBI lineage: Eukaryota > Viridiplantae > Streptophyta > Magnoliopsida > Poales > Poaceae > Triticum > Triticum urartu. The sequence continues at coordinate 101,200,163 of NC_053023.1, forward strand.
CCTCAAGGGACGAAGAAGTGGTTGAAGAGACTTGTGAGGAAGATGTTGACACCTCATGCCCGGAAAATGACTTTGCGGAAGACTTGGCTCTCTTAGTCAAAAATACTTCGGGAACATGGAAAACAAAGGGAAGAATCTTCAAGGAAGATCATTTGGACGAAGAAAATGTTACAATTGTGATAGCCCAAGACACTTTGTGCATGATTGTCCATATGAGAGACGTGAAGACAAGTCCGAGAAGCTTGTTCTCAAGAAGAAGAAGTTCGCCAAGTTCACAAAGAGGAAATATGACAAGGTTCTAGTGTTGGGTTTCGTAGTAATTTCAAAAAATTTCCTACGCACACGCAAGATCATGTGATGCATAGCAACGAGAGGGGAGAGTGTTGTCTACGTACCCAACGCAGACCGACTGCGGAAGCGCTGACACAACGTAGATGAAGTAGTCGTACGTCTTCACGATCCAACCGATCAAGCACCGAAACTACGGCACCTCCGAGTTCGAGCACACGTTCAGCTCGATGATGATCCCCGGACTCCGATCCAGCAAAGTGTCGGGGAAGAGTTCCGTCAGCACGACGGCGTGGTGACGATCTTGATGTACTACAGCAGGCAGGGCTTCGCCTAAACTCCGCTACAGTATTATCGAGGACTATGGTGGCTGGGGGCACCGCACACGGCTAAGGAATAGATCACGTGGATCAACTTGTGTGTTCTAGGGTGCCTCTACCTCAGTATATAAAGGACCAAAGGGGGGAGGCTGGCCGGCCACAAGGGGCGCGCCAGGAGAGTCCTACTCCCTCCGGGAGTAGGATTCCCCCCCAATCCTAGTTGGAATAGGATTCCTCGGGGGGGAAAGAAGAGAGGGGGCCGGCCACCTCTCCTAGTCCTAATAGGACTAGGGGAAGGGGGGAGGCGCGCGGCCACCTTGGGCTGCCCCTTTCTCCTTTCCACTAAAGCCCACTAAGGCCCATATGGTTCCCGGGGGGTTCCAGTAACCTCCCGGTACTCCGGTAAAATCCCGATTTCACCCGGAACACTTCCGATGTCCAAATATAGGCTTCCAATATATCAATCTTTATGTCTCGACCATTTCGAGACTCCTCGTCATGTCCGTGATCACATCCGGGACTCCGAACAACCTTCGGTATATCAAAATGCATAAACTCATAATATAACTGTCATCGAAACCTTAAGCGTGCGGACCCTACGGGTTCGAGAACAATGTAGACATGACCGAGACATGTCTCCGGTCAATAACCAATAGCGGGACCTGGATGCCCATATTGGCTCCTACATATTCTACGAAGATCTTTATCGGTCAGACCGCATAACAACATACGTTGTTCCCTTTGTCATCGGTATGTTACTTGCCCGAGATTCGATCGTCGGTATCCAATACCTAGTTCAATCTCGTTACCGGCAAGTCTCTTTACTCGTTCCGTAATACATCATCTCACAACTAACATCTTAGTTACAATGCTTGCAAGGCTTATGTGATGTGTATTACCGAGAGGGCCCAGAGATACCTCTCCGACAATCGGAGTGACAAATCCTAGTCTCGAAATACGCCAACCCAACATGTACCTTTGGAGACACCTGTAATGCTCCTTTATAATCACCCAGTTACGTTGTGACGTTTGGTAGCACCCAAAGTGTTCCTCCGGCAAACGGGAGTTGCATAATCTCATAGTCATAGGAACATGTATAAGTCATGAAGAAAAGCAATAGCAACATACTAAACGATCGGGTGCTAAGCTAATGGAATGGGTCATGTCAATCAGATCATTCTCTTAATGATGTGATCCCGTTAATCAAATAACAACTCATTGTTCATGGTTAGGAAACATAACCATCTTTGATTAACGAGCTAGTCAAGTAGAGGCATACTAGTGACACTTTGTTTGTCTATGTATTCACACATGTATTATGTTTCCGGTTAATACAATTCTAGCATGAATAATAAACATTTATCATGATTATAAGGAAATAAATAATAACTTTATTATTGCCTCTAGGGCATATTTCCTTCAGTCTCCCACTTGCACTAGAGTCAATAATCTAGATTACACTGTAATGATTCTAACACCCATGGAGCCTTGGTGCTGATCATGTTTTGCTCGTGGAAGAGGCTTAGTCAATGGGTCTGCAACATTCAGATCCGTATGTATCTTGCAAATCTCTATGTCTCCCACCTGGACTAGATCCCGGATGGAATTGAAGCGTCTCTTGATGTGCTTGGTTCTCTTGTGAAATCTGGATTCCTTTGCCAAGGCAATTGCACCAGTATTGTCACAAAAGATTTTCATTGGACCCGATGCACTAGGTATGACACCTAGATCGGATATGAACTCCTTCATCCAGACTCCTTCATTTGCTGCTTCCGAAGCAGCTATGTATTCCGCTTCACACGTAGATCCCGCCACGACGCTTTGTTTAGAACTGCACCAACTGACAGCTCCACCGTTTAATGTAAACACGTATCCGGTTTGCGATTTAGAATCGTCCGGATCAGTGTCAAAGCTTGCATCAACGTAACCATTTACGATGAGCTCTTTGTCACCTCCATATATGAGAAACATATCCTTAGTCCTTTTCAGGTATTTCAGGATGTTCTTGACCGCTGTCCAGTGATCCACTCCTGGATTACTTTGGTACCTCCCTGCTAGACTTATAGCAAGGCACACATCAGGTCTGGTACACAGCATTGCATACATGATAGAGCCTATGGCTGAAGCATAGGGAACATCTTTCATTTTCTCTCTATCTTCTGCAGTGGTCGGGCATTGAGTCTGACTCAACTTCACACCTTGTAACACAGGCAAGAACCCTTTCTTTGCTTGATCCATTTTGAACTTCTTCAAAATCTTGTCAAGGTATGTGCTTTGTGAAAGTCCAATTAAGCGTCTTGATCTATCTCTATAGATCTTTATGCCTAATATGTAAGCAGCTTCACCGAGGTCTTTCATTGAAAAACTCTTATTCAAGTATCCCTTTATGCTATCCAGAAATTCTATATCATTTCCAATCAGTAATATGTCATCCACATATAATATCAGAAATGCTACAGAGCTCCCACTCACTTTCTTGTAAATACAGGCTTCTCCGAAAGTCTGTATAAAACCAAATGCTTTGATCACACTATCAAAGCGTTTATTCCAACTCCGAGAGGCTTGCACCAGTCCATAAATGGATCGCTGGAGCTTGCACACTTTGTTAGCTCCCTTTGGATCGACAAAACCTTCCGGTTGCATCATATACAACTCTTCTTCCAGAAATCCATTCAGGAATGCAGTTTTGACATCCATCTGCCAAATTTCATAATCATAAAATGCGGCAATTGCTAACATGATTCGGACAGACTTAAGCATCGCTACGGGTGAGAAGGTCTCATCGTAGTCAATCCCTTGAACTTGCCGAAAACCTTTTGCGACAAGTCGAGCTTTGTAGACAGTATATTACCGTCAGCGTCAGTCTTCTTCTTGAAGATCCATTTATTCTCAATTGCTTGCCGATCATCGGGCAAGTCAACCAAAGTCCACACTTTGTTCTCATACATGGATCCCATCTCAGATTTCATGGCTTTCAAGCCATTTTGCGGAATCTGGGCTCACCATCGCTTCTTCATAGTTCGTAGGTTCATCATGATGAGTAGCATGACTTTCCAGAACAGGATTACCGTACCACTCTGGTGCGGATCTTACTCTGGTTGATACTACGAGGTTCAGTAGTATCTTGATCATGAAGTTTCATGATCAATCATTTAGCTTCCTCACTAACTGGTGTAGGGTCACTGAACAGTTTTCACTTGATGTACTACTTTCAATAAGGGAGCAGGTACAATTACCTCAGTCAAGTTCTACTTTCCTCCCACTCACTTCTTTCGAGAGAAACTCCTTCTCTAGAAAGATCCATTCTTAGCAACGAATAGTCTTGCCTTCAGATCTGTGATAGAAGGTGTACCCAAACGTCTCCTTTGGGTATCCTATGAAGACACATTTCTCCGATTTGGGTTCGAGCTTATCAGGTTGAAGCTTTTTCACATAAGCATCGCAGCCCCAAACTTTAAGAAACGACAACTTTGGTTTCTTGCCAAACCACAGTTCATAAGGCGTCGTCTCAACGGATTTTGATGGTGCCCTATTTAACGTGAATGCGGCCGTCTCTAGAGAATAACCCCAAAACGATAGCGGTAAATCAGTAAGAGACATCATAGATCGCACCATATCCAGTAAAGTACGATTACGACGTTCGGACACACCATTACGCTGTGGTGTTCCGGGTGGCGTGAGTTGCGAAACTATTCCACAATTTTTCAAATGTACACCAAACTCGTAACTCAAATATTCTCCTCCACGATCAGATCGTAGAAACTTTATTTTCTTGTTACGATGATTTTCAACTTCACTCTGAAATTCTTTGAACTTTTCAAATGTTTCAGACTTATGTTTCATTAAGTAGATATACCCATATCTGCTTAAGTCATCTGTGAAGGTGAGAAAATAACGATATCCGCCACGAGCCTCAATATTCATCGGACCACATACATCTGTATGTATGATTTCCAACAAATCTGTTGCTCTCTCCATAGTACCGGAGAACGGTGTTTTAGTCATCTTGCCCATGAGGCACGGTTCGCAAGTACCAAGTGATTCATAATCAAGTGGTTCCAAAAGTCCATCAGTATGGAGTTTCTTCATGCGCTTTACACCGATATGACCTAAATGACAGTGCCACAAATAAGTTGCACTTTCATTATCAACTCTGCATCTTTTGGCTTCAACATTATGAATATGTGTATCACTACTGTCGAGATTCATCAAAAATAGACCACTCTTCAAAGGTGCATGACCATAAAAGATATTACTCATATAAATAGAACAACCATTATTCTCTGATTTAAATGAATAACCGTCTCGCATCAAACAAGATCCAGATATAATGTTCATGCTCAACGCTGGCACCAAATAACAATTATTTAGGTCTAATATTAATCCCGAAGGTAGATGTAGAGGTAGCGTGCCGACCGCGATCACATCGACTTTGGAACCGTTTCCCACGCGCATCGTCACCTCGTCCTTTGCCAGTGCCCGCTTATTCCGTAGTCCCTGTTTCGAGTTGCAAATATTAGCAACAGAACCAGTATCAAATACCCAGGTGCTACTGCGAGCTCTAGTAAGGTACACATCAATAACATGTATATCACATATACCTTTGTTCACCTTGCCATCCTTCTTATCCGCCAAATACTTGGGGCAGTTCCGCTTCCAGTGACCAGTCTGCTTGCAGTAGAAGCACTCAGTTTCAGGCTTAGGTCCAGACTTGGGTTTCTTCTCCTGAGCAGCAACTTGCTTGCTTTCTTCTTGAAGTTCCCCTTCTTCTTCCCTTTGCCCTTTTTCTTGAAACTAGTGGTCTTGTTAACCATCAACACTTGATGCTCCTTCTTGATTTCTACCTCCGCAGCTTTCAGCATCGCGAAGAGCTCGGGAATAGTCTTGTTCATCCCTTGCATATTATAGTTCATCACGAAGCTCTTGTAGCTTGGTGGCAGTGATTGGAGAATTCTGTCAATGACGCAATCATCTGGAAGATTAACTCCCAATTGAATCAAGTGATTATTATACCCAGACATTTTGAGTATATGCTCACTGACAGAACTGTTCTCCTCCATCTTGCAGCTATAGAACTTATTGGAGACTTCATATCTCTCAATCCGGGCATTTGCTTGAAATATTAACTTCAACTCCTGGAACATCTCATATGCTCCATGACGTTCAAAACGTCGTTGAAGTCCCGATTCTAAGCCGTAAAGCATGGCACACTGAACTATCGAGTAGTCATCAGCTTTGCTCTGCCAGACGTTCATAACATCTGGTGTTGCTCCAGCAGCAGGCCTGGCACCCAGCGGTGCTTCCAGGACGTAATTCTTCTGAGCAGCAATGAGGATAATCCTCAAGTTACGGACCCAGTCCGTGTAATTGCTACCATCATCTTTCAACTTTGCTTTCTCAAGGAACGCATTAAAATTCAACGGAACAACAGCACGAGCCATCTATCTACAATCAACATAAACAAGCAAGATACTATCAGGTACTAAGTTCATGATAAGTTTAAGTTCAATTAATCAAATTACTTAAGAACTCCCACTTAGATAGACATCCCTCTAATCCTCTAAGTGATCACGTGATCCAAATCAACTAAACCATAACCGATCATCACGTGAGATGGAGTAGTTTTCAATGGTGAACATCGTTATGTTGATCATATCTACTATATGATTCACGTTCGACCTTTCGGTCTCCGTGTTCCGAGGCCATATCTGCATATGCTAGGCTCGTCAAGTTTAACCTGAGTATTCTGCGTGTGCAAAACTGGCTTGCACCCGTTGTAGATGGACGTAGAGCTTATCACACCCGATCATCACGTGGTGTCTGGGCATGACGAACTTTGGCAACGGTGCATACTCAGGGAGAACACTTCTTGATAATTTAGTGAGAGATCATCTTATAATGCTACCGTCAATCAAAGCAAGATAAGATGCATAAAAGGATAAACATCACATGCAATCAATATAAGTGATATGATATGGCCATCATCATCTTTTTCTTGTGATCTCCATCTTCGAAGCACCGTCATGATCACCATCGTCACCGGCGCGACACCTTGATCTCCATCGCAGCATCGTTGTCGTCTCGCCAATCTTATGCTTCCACGACTATCACTACCACTTAGTAATAAAGTAAAGCATTACATCGCGATTTCATTGCATACAATAAAGCGACAACCATATGGCTCCTGCCAGTTGCCGATAACTCGGTTACAAAACATGATCATCTCATACAACAAAATTCAGCATCATGTCTTGACCATATCACATCACAACATGCCCTGCAAAAACAAGTTAGACGTCCTCTACTTTGTTGTTGCAAGTTTTACGTGGCTGCTATGGGCTTAAGCAAGAACCAATCTCACCTACGCCTCAAAACCACAACGATAGTTTGTCAAATAGACTCCGTTTTAACCTTCGCAAGGACCGGGCGTAGCCATACTCGGTTCAACTAAAGTTGGAGAGACAGTCGCCCGCAAGCCACCTGTGTGCAAAGCACGTCGGGGGAACCGGTCTCGCGTAAGCGTACGCGTAATGTTGGTCCGGGTCGTCTCGTCCAACAATACCGCCGAACCAAAGTATGACATGCTGGTAGGCAGTATGACTTATATCGCCCACAACTCACTTGTGTTCTACTCGTGCATATAACATCAACATAAATAACCTAGGCTCGGATGCCACTGCTGGGTTTCGTAGTAATTTCAAAATTTTCCTACGCACACGCAAGATCATGTGATGCATAGCAACGAGAGGGGAGAGTGTTGTCTACGTACCCAACGCAGACCGACTGCGGAAGCGCTGGCACAACGTAGAGGAAGTAGTTGTACGTCTTTACGATCCAACCGATCAAGCACCGAAACTACGGCACCTCCGAGTTCGAGCACACGTTCAGCTCGATGATGATCCCCGGACTCCGATCCAGCAAAGTGTCGGGGAAGAGTTCCGTCAGCACGACGGCGTGGTGACGATCTTGATGTACTACAGCAGCAGGGCTTCGCCTAAACTCCGCTACAGTATTATCGAGGACTATGGTGGCTGGGGGCACCGCACACGGCTAAGGAATAGATCACGTGGATCAACTTGTGTGTTCTAGGGTGCCTCTACCTCAGTATATAAAGGACCAAAGGGGGGAGGCTGGCCGGCCACAAGGGGCGCGCCAGGAGAGTCCTACTCCCTCCGGGAGTAGGATTCCCCCAATCCTAGTTGGAATAGGATTCCTCGGGGGGGGGAGAGAGGGGGCCGGCCACCTCTCCTAGTCCTAATAGGACTAGGGGAAGGGGGGAGGCGCGCGGCCACCTTGGGCTGCCCCTTTCTCCTTTCCACTAAGGCCCACTAAGGCCCATATGGTTCCCGGGGGGTTCCGGCAACCTCCCAATACTCCAGTAAAATCCCGATTTCACCCGGAACACTTCCGATATCCAAACATAGGCTTCCAATATATCAATCTTTATGTCTCGACCATTTCGAGACTCCTTGTCATGTCCGTGATCACATCCGGGACTCCGAACTAACTTAGGTACATCAAAATGCATAAACTCATAATATAACTATCATCGTAACCTTAAGCGTGCGGACCCTACGGGTTCGAGAACAATGTAGACATGACCGAGACATGTCTCCGGTCAATAACCAATAGCGGGACCTGGATGCCCATATTGGCTCCTACATATTCTACGAAGATCTTTATCGGTCAGACCGCATAACAACATACGTTGTTCCCTTTGTCATCGATATGTTACTTGCCCGAAATTCGATCGTCGGTATCCAATACCTAGTTCAATCTCATTACCGGCAAGTCTCTTTACTCGTTCCGTAATACATCATCTCACAACTAACATCTTAGTTACAATGCTTGCAAGGCTTATGTGATGTGTATTACCGAGAGGGCCCCAGAGATACCTCTCCGACAATCGGAGTGACAAATCCTAGTCTCGAAATACGCCAACCCAACATGTACCTTTTTAGACACCTGTAATGCTCCTTTATAATCACCCAGTTACGTTGTGACGTTTGGTAGCACCCAAAGTGTTCCTCCGGCAAACGGGAGTTACATAATCTCATAGTCATAGGAACATGTATAAGTCATGAAGAAAAGCAATAGCAACAAACTAAACGATCGGGTGCTAAGCTAATGGAATGGGTCATGTCAATTAGATCATTCAACTAATGATGTGACCTTGTTAATCACATAACAACTCATTGTTCATGGTTAGGAAACATAACCATCTTTGATTAACGAGCTAGTCTAGTAGAGGCATACTAGTGACACTTTGTTTGTCTATGTATTCACACATGTATTATGTTTCCGATTAATACAATTCTAGCATGAATAATAAACATTTATCATGATTATAAGGAAATAAATAATAACTTTATTATTGCCTCTAGGGCATATTTCCTTCAGTCTCCCACTTGCACTAGAGTCAATAATCTAGATTACACTGTAATGATTCTAACACCCATGGAGCCTTGGTGCTGATCATGTTTTGCTCGTGGAAGATGCTTAGTCAATGGGTCTGCAACATTCAGATCCGTATGTATCTTGCAAATCTCTATGTCTCCCACCTGGACTAGATCCCGGATGGAATTGAAGCGTCTCTTGATGTGCTTGGTTCTCTTGTGAAATTTGGATTCCTTTGCCAAGGCAATTGCACCAGTATTGTCACAAAGATTTTCATTGGACCCGATGCACTAGGTATGACACCTAGATCGGATATGAACTCCTTCATCCAGACTCCTTCATTTGCTGCTTCCGAAGCAGCTATGTATTCCGCTTCACACGTAGATCCCGCCACGACGCTTTGTTTAGAACTGCACCAACTGACAGCTCCACCGTTTAATGTAAACACGTATCCGGTCTGCGATTTAGAATCGTCCGGATCAGTGTCAAAGCTTGCATCAACGTAACCATTTACGATGAGCTCTTTGTCACCTCCATATATGAGAAACATATCCTTAGTCCTTTTCAGGTATTTCAGGATGTTCTTGACCGCTGTCCAGTGATCCACTCCTGGATTACTTTGGTACCTCCCTGCTAGACTTATAGCAAGACACACATCAGGTCTGGTACACAGCATTGCATACATGATAGAGCCTATGGCTGAAGCATAGGGAACATCTTTCATTTTCTCTCTATCTTCTGCATTGGTCGGGCATTGAGTCTTACTCAATTTCACACCTTGTAACACAGGCAAGAATCCTTTCTTTGCTTGATCCATTTTGAACTTCTTCAAAACTTTGTCAAGGTATGTGCTTTGTGAAAGTCCAATTAAGCGTCTTGATCTATCTCTATAGATCTTAATGCCCAATATGTAAGCAGCTTCACCGAGGTCTTTCATTGAAAAACTCTTATTCAAGTATCCCTTTATGCTATCCAGAAATTCTATATCATTTCCAATTAGTAATATGTCATCCACATATAATATCAGAAATGCTACAGAGCTCCCACTCACTTTCTTGTAAATACAGGCTTCTCCAAAAGTCTGTACAAAACCAAATGCTTTGATCACACTATCAAAGCTTATTCCAACTCCGAGAGGCTTGCACCAGTCCATAAATGGATCGCTGGAGCTTGCACACTTTGTTAGCTCCCTTTGGATCGACAAAACCTTCCGGTTGCATCATATACAACTCTTCTTGCAGAAATCCATTCAGGAATGTAGTTTTGACATCCATCTGCCAAATTTCATAATCATAAAATGCGGCAATTGCTAACATGATTCGGACAGACTTAAGCATCGCTACGGGTGATAAGGTCTCATCGTAGTCAATCCCTTGAACTTGTCGAAAACCTTTTGCGACAAGTCGAGCTTTGTAGACAGTAACATTACCGTCAGCGTCAGTCTTCTTCTTAAAGATCCATTTATTCTCAATTGCTTGCCGATCATTGGGCAAGTCAACCAAAGTCCATACTTTGTTCTCATACATGGATCCCATCTCAAATTTCATGGCTTCAAGCCATTTTTCGGAATCTGGACTCACCATCGCTTCTCCATAGTTCGTAGGTTCATCATGATCTAGTAGCATGACTTCCAGAACAGGATTACCGTACCACTCTGGTGCGGATCTTACTCTGGTTGATCTACGAGGTTCAGTAGTATCTTGTTCTGAATCTTCATGATCATCATCATTAGCTTCCTCACTAATTGGTGTAGGTGTCACAGAAACTGGTTTCTGTGATGTACTACTTTCCAATAATGGAGCAGGTACAGTTACCTCATCAAGTTCTACTTTCCTCCCACTCACTTCTTTCGAGAGAAACTCCTTCTCTAGAAAGTTTCCGAATTTAGCAACAAAAGTTTTGCCTTCGGATATGTGATAGAAGGTGTATCCAATAGTTTCCTTTGGATATCCTATGAAGACACATTTCTCCGATTTGGGTTCGAGCTTATCAGGTTGAAGCTTTTTCACATAAGCATCGCAACCCCAAACTTTCAGAAACGACAACTTTGGTTTCTTGCCAAACCATAGTTCATAAGGCGTCGTCTCAACGGATTTTGATGGTGCCCTATTTAACGTGAATGCGGTCGTCTCTAGAGTATAACCCCAAAACGATAGCGGTAAATCAGTAAGAGACATCATAGATCGCACCATATCTAGTAAAGTACGATTACGACGTTCGGACACGCCATTACGCTGTGGTGTTCTGGGTGGCGTGAGTTGCGAAACTATTCCGCATTGTTTCAAATGTACACCAAACTCGTAACTCAAATATTCTCCTCCACGATCAGATCGCAGGAATTTTATTTTCTTGTTACGATGATTTTCAACTTCACTCTGAAATTCTTTGAACTTTTCAAATGTTTCAGACTTATGTTTCATTAAGTAGATATACCCATATCTGCTTAAGTCATCTGTGAAGGTGAGAAAATAACGATATCCGCCACGAGCCTCAACATTCATCGGACCACATACATCTGTATGTATGATTTCCAACAAATCTATTCCTCTCTCCATAGTACCGGAGAACGGTGTTTTTGTCATCTTACCCATAAGGCATGGTTCGCAACTACCAAGTGATTCATAATCAAGTGGTTCCAAAAGCCCATCAGTATGGAGTTTCTTCATGCGCTTTACACCGATATGACCCAAACGACAGTGCCACAAATAAGTTGCACTATCATTATCAACTCCGCATCTTTTGGTTTCAACATTATGAATATGTGTGTCACTACTATCGAGATTTAATAAGAATAGACCACTCTTTAAGGGTGCATGACCATAAAATATATTACTCATATAAATAGAACAACCATTATTCTCTGATTTAAATGAATAACCGTCTCGCATCAAACAAGATCCAGATATAATGTTCATGCTTAACGCTGGCACCAAAGAACAATTATTTAGGTCTAATACTAATCCCGAAGGTAGATGTAGAGGTAGCGTGCCGACCGCGATCACATCGACTTTGGAACCATTTCCCACGCGCATCGTCACCTCGTCCTTAGCCAATCTTCGCTTAATCTGTAGTCCCTGTTTCGAGTTGCAAATGTTAGCAACAGAACCAATATCAAATACCTAGGTGCTACTGCGAGCATTAGTAAGGTACACATCAATAACATGTATATCACATATACCTTTGTTCACCTTGCCATCCTTCTTATCCGCCAAATACTTGGGGCAGTTCCGCTTGCAGTGACTAGTCTGCTTGCAGTAGAAGCACTCAGTTTCAGGCTTAGGTCCAGGTTTGGGTTTCTTCTCTTGAGTAGCAACTTGCTTGTTGTTCCTTTTGAGGTTCCCCTTCTTCTTCCCTTTGCCCTTTTTCTTGAAACTAGTGGTCTTATTGACCATCAACACTTGATGCTCCTTCTTGATTTCTACCTCCGCAGCTTTCAGCATTGCGAAGAGCTCGGGAATAGTCTTATTCATCCCTTGCATATTATAGTTCATCACGAAGCTCTTGTAGCTTGGTGGCAGTGATTGGAGAATTCTGTCAATGACGCAATCATCTGGAAGATTAACTCCCAATTGAATCAAGTGATTATTATACCCAGACATTTTGAGTATATGCTCACTGACAGAACTGTTCTCCTCCATCTTGCAGCTATAGAACTTATTGGAGACTTCATATCTCTCAATCCGGGCATTTGCTTGAAATATTAACTTCAACTCCTGGAACATCTCATATGCTCCATGACGTTCAAAACGTCGTTGAAGTCCCGATTCTAAGCCGTAAAGCATGGCACACTGAACTATCGAGTAGTCATCAGCTTTGCTCTGCCAGACGTTCATAACATCTGGTGCTGCTCCAGCAGCAGGCCTGGCACCCAGCGGTGCTTCCAGGACGTAATTCTTCCGTGCAGCAATGAGGATAATCCTCAAGTTACGGACCCAGTCCGTGTAATTGCTACCATCATCTTTCAACTTTGCTTTCTCAAGGAACGCATTAAAATTCAACGGAACAACAGCACGGGCCATCTATCTACAATCAAACATAAACAAGCAAGATACTATCAGGTACTAAGTTCATGATAAATTTAGGTTCAATTAATCATATTACTAAAGAACTCCCACTTAGATAGACATCCCTCTAATCCTCTAAGTGATTACGTGATCCAAATCAACTAAACCATGTCCGATCATCACGTGAGATGGAGTAGTTTCATTGGTGAACATCGCTATGTTGATCATATATACTATATGATTCAGGCTCGACCTTTCGGTCTCCGTGTTCCGAGGCCATATCTGTATATGCTTGGCTCGTCAAGTATAACCTGAGTATTCTGCATGTGCAACTGTTTTGCACCCGTTGTATTTGAACATAGAGCCTATCACACCCGATCATCACGTGGTGTCTCAACACGAAGAACTTTCGCAACGGTGCATACTCAGGGAGAACACTTCTTGATAATTAGTGAGAGATCATCTTAAAATGCTACCGTCAATCAAAGCAAGATAAGATGCATAAAAGATAAACATCACATGCAATCAATATAAGTGATATGATATGGCCATCATCATCTTGTGCTTGTGATCTCCATCTTCGAAGCACCATCGTGATCACCATCGTCACCGGCGCGACACCTTGATCACCATCGTAGCATCGTTGTCGTCTCGCCAATCTTATGCTTCCACGACTATCGCTACCGCTTAGTGATAAAGTAAAGCATTATAGCGCAATTGCATTGCATACAATAAAGCGACAACCATATGGCTCCTGCCAGTTGCCGATAACTTGGTTACAAAACATGATCATCTCATACAATAAAATTTAGTATCATGTCTTGACCATATCACATCACAACATGCCCTGCAAAAACAAGTTAGACGTCCTCTACTTTGTTGTTGCAAGTTTTACGTGGCTGCTACGGGCTTAAGCAAGAACCAATCTTACCTACGCATCAAAACCACAATGATAGTTTGTCAAGTTGGTGATGTTTTAACCTTCGCAAGGACCGGGCGTAGCCATAATCGGTTCAACTAAAGTTGGAGAAACTGTCACCCGCTAGCCACCTTTGTGCAAAGCACGTCGGGAGAACCGGTCTCGCGTAAGCGTACGCGTAATGTCGGTCCGGGCCGCTTCATCCAACAATACCGCCGAACCAAAGTATGACATGCTGGTAAGCAGTATGACTTATATCGCCCACAACTCACTTGTGTTCTACTCATGCATATAACATCAACACATAAAACCTAGGCTCTAATACCACTGTTGGGGAACGTAGTAATTTCAAAATTTTCCTACGCACACGCAAGATCATGGTGATGCATAGCAACAAGAAGGGAGAGTGATCTATGTACCCTTGTAGACCGACAGCGGAAGCGTTAGCACAACGCGGTTGATGTAGTCGTACGTCTTCACGGCCTGACCGATCAAGCACCGAAACTACGGCACCTCCGAGTTTTAGCACACGTTCAGCTCGATGACGATCCCCGGACTCCGATCCAGCAAAGTGTCGGGATAGAGTTCCGTCAGCACGACGGCGTGGTGACGATCTTGATGTACTACTGTCGCAGGGCTTCGCCTAAGCACCGCTACAATATTATCAAGGGTTATGGTGGAAGGGGGCACCGCACACGGCTAAGAATATGATCACGTGGATCAACTTGTGTGTCTAGGGGTGCCCCCTGCCCCCGTATATAAAGGAGCAAGGGTAGGAGGCCGGCCGGCCCCTATTGGCGCGCCAGGAGGAGTCCTCCTCCTAGTAGGAGTAGGACTCCTACTAGGAGGGGGAAGGAAGTGGGGAGGGAGAAGGAAAGGGGGGCACCGCCCCCCCTCTCCTAGTCCAATTCGGACCAGGGGGGAGGAGGCGCGCGGCCCACCCTGGCTGCCCCTCTCTCTCTCTCCACTAAGGCCTATATGGCCCATTACTTCTCCCGGTAGGGTTCCAGTAACCCTTCGGCTCTCCGGTTTTCTCCGAAATCACCCGGAACACTTCCGGTGTCCAAATATAGCCGTCTAATATATCAATCTTTATGTCTCGACCATTTCGAGACTCCTCGTTATGTCCGTGATCACATCCGGGACTCCGAACTAACTTCGGTACATCAAAACTCATAAACTCATAATATAACTGTCATCGAAACCTTAAGCGTGCGGACCCTACGGGTTCGAGAACAATGTAGACATGACCAAGACACGTCTCCGATCAATAACCAATAGTGGAACCTGGATGCTCATATTGGCTCCTACATATTCTACGAAGATCTTTATCGGTCAGACCGCATAACAACATAGTTGTTCCCTTTGTCATCGGTATTTTACTTGCCCGAGATTCGATCATCGGTATCTCAATACCTAGTTCAATCTCGTTACCGGCAAGTCTCTTTACTCGTTTCGTAATACATCATCTCGCAACTAACTCATTAGTTGAAATGCTTGCAAGGCTTATGTGATGTGCATTACCGAGAGGGCCCAGAGATACCTCTCCGACAATCGGAGTGACAAATCCTAATCTCGAAATACGCCAACCCAACATGTACCTTTGGAGACACCTGTAGAGCTCCTTTATAATCACCCAGTTACGTTGTGACGTTTGGTAGCACACAAAGTGTTCCTCCGGTAAACGGGAGTTGCATAATCTCATAGTCATAGGAACATGTATAAGTCATGAAGAAAGCAATAGCAACATACTAAACGATCGGGTGCTAAGCTAATGGAATGGGTCATGTCAATCACATCATTCTCCTAATAATGTGATCCCGTTAATCAAATGACAACACATGTCTATGGTTAGGAAACATAACCATCTTTGATTAATGAGCTAGTTAAGTAGAGTCATACTAGTGACGTTTGGTTTGTCTATGTATTCACACAAGTATTATGTTTCCGGATAATACAATTCTAGCATGAATAATAAACATTTATCATGATATAAGGAAATAAAATAATAACATTATTATTGCCTCTAGGGCATATTTCCTTCAGTAGCTATGTGTTAATCTCTCTCTCTCTCTCTCTCTCTCTCGTGTTCTTAAGATGTCACGATCTTGATGTATCTCGGACTTTGTTAATATAGCTGGATCATATGGTGTTTTCCCCTCTCTCTTGTTGTGATGAATTGAGTTTTCCCTTTGAGATTTCGTTCTTGTCCGATTGAATACTTTTATAGATTTGAGAACACTTGATGTATGTCTTGCAAATGAATACTCGTGGTGACAATGGGGTATTATTTTGATTCACTTGATATATGTTTTGGCACTCAACTCGCGGATTCCCAAGGTGACATTGGGGTAATCTACGCATAGGGGTTGATGCACGTTCTTGTCTTTGTTTCTCCGGTAGAAATCTTGGGGAACTCTTTGAGGTTCTTTGTGTTGGATTAAGTATTATGAATCTGAAATTATTTGGTGTTATTTTAGTACGAACTCTTGGATAGATCGATCGGAAAGAATAGCTTCGAGGTGGTTTCGTACCCTACAAACGATTTCTTCTTATGTTCTCCGCTAGATAGGAACTTTGGAGTGATTCTTCATCGCACGTTGAGGGATGGTTATATGATCCAATTATATTAGCATTGCTGAGAGATTGCACTAGCGAAAGTACGGACCCTAGGCCTCATTTTCAAGCATTGCAATACCGTTTGTGCTCCATTTTATCAATTGCTACCTTGCTGTTTTTTTATTGTTCCTATTACAAAAATCAATATCTACTATCCATATTACACTTGTATCACCATCTCTTCGCTTAACTAGTGCACCTATACAAATTGTCATTGTATTTGGTGTGCTGGGGACACAAGAGACTTTTTATTATTTGGTTGCAGGGTTGTTTGAGAGAGACCATCTTCATCCTACGCCTCCCACAGATTGATAAACATTAGGTCATCCACTTGAGGGAAAATTGCTACTGTCCTACAAAACTCTACGCTTGGAGGCCCAACATGTGTCTACAACAATAAAGTTGCGTAGTAGACATCAAGCTCTTTTCTGGCACTGTTGTCGGGGAGGTGAGTGCATGAAGGTATATCTTTAGATCTTGCAATCGAATCTTTTAGTTTCTTGTTTTATCACTAGTTAGGTTTTATAATGCAAATCTATAAAAAATGGAAGTTGGGTTACCTCGGGTTGTTTTTTATCTTTATAATGTCTATCTTGAGAATAAGGATTCTGATAATTGCGCTCAATTGCTAGAGAAAGAATTCAACAAAATTTATGGCATAAAAACGTTGGATGATGGGCATGATTGCAATATTGTTAGTATGAACTCTTTGAATATCCAAAATGCTAATGATGATTGCACAAGTCATGACAAAAATATTTCTTATAAGCATGTCAATTTTTGTGGAGTGCATAAAGTTTGTGAAGATGTGCCTTATAGGGAAGATAGATTGTGTAAGAAGCACAAACATGATAGAACCAATTCTTTGCTCAAAGTGATAGATGAATTTGCTACAAAATTATGTTCTCTTTGTCCTATTACTTGTGAACTTTGCAATAAAGTTGGTCACCTTAATTTCCAATTCATGCTTTTTCATGATCGAATTGTGTCCAAATATTGTAATAACTTGATCACCCTTGAACTTTATAATGAGCTTTGTCTATTTTGGGGGAGTGAAGAATTGACACATAAAAATAGTTGGTTTGAAGTATTCATTCTCAAGGACGACATTGAAACTAATCTAAAAAATATCTATATGTTTTCCATGGTAAATTGCAATGAGAATGCTTATATTGCCAACTATAGAAGGATGGGAAAACCAATAGAATATAAAATGAATACTAATGAAAGGGTAAAGATCTCCACTTTCCCTCCTATTGTCTCTCATGATGAAATAGGTGACGAGGAGGGGCTCCCTATTCAACCAATCTCATCAATAAGAAGCTTGAAAAAATTAATTAAACCCACACATGATGTGATGAAGAAGAAGAAAAGAAGAAAGAATAGAGGTAAAAATGTATCACTCCCAAATAATGTTGCTCCTATTATTGTTGTGCCTCATGAAAATGAATCAAAAATAATTGTGGAAGATGATGCACTTGATGATGATATTGCTTCTATGTCTTATGGCACAATGTCCGAGAGCACTATTGATGATGATTTTGTTATGCCTATTGATTGTTGTGATGATTATGATTGGGAAGATACTGATTCTTCTTATAATCTTGGAAATCTTTTTGGAACCAACTTGGGAAATTATGATGATAGCAATTTGAAAGAACATGCGGTGCCCCCATGTTTGGTTTTGGTAATTGATGACAATCTCGATGGACTAATGGTTGCCTTGAGTTATATTTGAAGGTTTTGTCCATAGGCTTTTCTTGGAGTACATGTGTTGGTTTCAAGGAGATTTTGTGTCGACCAAGGTGCTATTCAAGGAATTATCCAAAGATTGGTCATGTGAGTGTTGAGCTTATTGCAAGCATGTCTTGAAGAAGAAGATTGTGTGATCATTCATGTCTACCTTCAAGACATCATCCAAATGAAGAGAATTGGAAAGATTCAAGGTTGATCAAGATTAAGTCAAGAATGAATCAAGTTGATCAACACACAAAGCATACAAGATGTACTGAGGGATCAAGTGATCCCATGGTATGGTAAGCATTGTCCATTATGCTTTGTTTGCTAACCCATGGTTTTCGTGAGAGTTCTTTGTGGGGTTAGGTTGCGATGTGCAAGTTCAAGTGGAGCATCATGAAGAGATCAAATGCTTGAAGCTTGCCGTCCATTATGGTAACAATGGATTTATGAAGATGTGCCGAAGAGTGGCTCACCCATGGTGGAGTATGGGGGTGCAATCAACTAGTCTTCATCGAGCCAACACAATCAAGAAAGGTGGTCCAACTTGAGGGAGTCAAGATCGTCATCATCTAGCTCAAGTGGACTATGTGCAAGACAAAGGTTTTCCCCTGATACGTTTTCTATTTTATTGGTCTCATAGTGGTAGTTGGGAGACCGGGTTATAGGATCGATTGCCGTACTATCAAGGGGGGCTCTCGATGAGTAGCTTGATCGTATCGTTCGTAGAGAGCTCAAACCATTGCAACCTTGCATAATATTTCTTGGTTCTTGTTTGGTTCTCTTTGAGAGTTTTGGAGCTTATGGTCATCTTGATGACAAGCTCGAGTTCATCGAAAACGGAGTTCACTTGCATCTTCTATGATGTTTTCGATGTTGGGGGTTAT
The DNA here is from genome assembly GCF_003073215.2 of Triticum urartu. NCBI lineage: Eukaryota > Viridiplantae > Streptophyta > Magnoliopsida > Poales > Poaceae > Triticum > Triticum urartu. The sequence goes on from NC_053023.1 coordinate 101,219,334, forward strand.
ACCCATTCTTCGCTGTTGGAGGTTTCACTCCTCCATTTGTTAGGCATACCTCCCCTGCCTCTTCTTTCTATAACCAGTCCCTGTTTTTATGCTACTCGTCGTCTTGTATCCAACAAGCTTGAGTTTGCTCAATTCAGAGCTCATTTGCAGAAGTTTCGGCAGTTCTGGTTTTTCCTTGGAGTATACTTGTTTTCATGGAAGTGGCATATGTTTGGTGCCAACGGTAGTACCACGGGGCCAGAGCGGCAGTACCGCGTATCGCCACAAGCAGTAGTACCGCTGTCTCACAATGGTAGTACCGCTCATGCCCATAAGCGGTAGTACGGCTCTGGTTCCGCGCTGGTACCGCCTCGACTCGAGACATGGTTTTCTCGTGTCGGGTTCAACAGCAGTAGTAGCGGCAGTAGGAGCGGTAGTGCCGCTCGTGTGTGGTAGTACCGCTGGGCCAAGCGGCAGTACCGCCGCTGCCAACGGTAGTACCGCTGGCTGCTACCTCTTGAGCACCGCGTTGGTTTTCCCTTGAAGAGGAAAGGGTGATGCAGCAAAGTAGCATAAGTATTTCCCTCAGTTTTTGAGAACCAAGGTATCAATCCAGTAGGAGGCCACGCACGAGTCCCTCGCACCTACACAAACAAATAAATCCTCGCAACCAACACGATAAGGGGTTGTCAATCCCTACATGGTCACTTACGAGAGTGAGATCTGATAGATATGATAAGATAATATTTTTGGTATTTTTATGATAAAGATGCAAAGTAAAATAAAAGCAAAATAAAAGGCAACGGAAATAGCTAAGTGTTGGAAGATTAATATGATGGAAAATAGACCCGAGGGCCATAGGTTTCACTAGTGGCTTCTCTCAAGAGCATAAGTATTTACGGTGGGTGACAAATTACTGTTGAGCATTTGACGGAATTGAGCATAGTTATGAGAATATCTAGGTATGATCATGTATATAGGCATCACGTACGAGACAAGTAGACCGACTCCTGCCTGCATCTACTACTATTACTCCACACATCGACCGCTATCCAGCATGCATCTAGAGTATTAAGTTCATAAGAACAGAGTAACACTTTAAGCAAGATGACATGATGTAGAGGGATAAATTCATGCAATATGATATAAACCCCATCTTGTTATCCTCGATGGCAACAATACAATAGGTGCCTTGCTGCCCCTACTGTCACTGGGAAAGGACACCGCAAGATTGAACCCAAAGCTAAGCACTTCTCCCATTGCAATAAAGATCAATCTAGTAGGCCAAACCAAACTGATAATTCGAAGAGACTTGCAAAGATAACCAATCATACATAAAAAGAATTCAGAAGATTCAAATATTGTTCATAGATAAACTTGATCATAAACCCACAATTCATCGGTCTCAACAAACACACCGCAAAAGAAGATTACATCGAATAGATCTCCATGAGAGAGGGGGAGAACATTGTATTGAGATCCAAAAAGAGAGAAGAAGCCATCTAGCTAATAACCATGGACCCGAAGGTCTGAGGTAAACTACTCACACATCATCGGAGAGGCTATGGTGTTGATGTAGAAGCCCTCAGTGATCGATGCCCCCTCCGGCGGAGCTCCGGAACAGGCCCCAAGATGGGATCTCACGGGTACAGAAGGTTGATGTCTACTACACAACCTTCTTCTTGTAGACATTATTGGGCCTCCAAGTGCAGAGGTTTGTAGGACAGTAGCAAATTTCCCTCAAGTGGATGACCTAAGGTTTATCAATCCGTAGGAGGCGTAGGATGAAGATGGTCTCTCTCAAGCAACCCTGCAACCAAATAACAAAGAGTCTCTTGTGTCCCCAACACACCCAATACAATGGTAAATTGTATAGGTGCACTAGTTCAGCGAAGAGATGGTGATACAAGTGCAATATGGATAGTAGATAATAGTTTTTGTAATCTGAAAATATAAAAACAGCAAGGTAACTAATGATAAAAGTGAGCGTAAACGGTATTGCAATGATAGGAAACAAGGCCTATGGTTCATACTTTCGCTAGTGTAAGTTCCCTCAACAATAATAACATAATTGGATCACATAACTATCCCTAAACATGCAACAAAGAGTCACTCCAAAGTCACTAATAGCGGAGAACGAACGAAGAGATTATGGTAGGGTACGAAACCACCTCAAAGTTATTCTTTCCAATCAATCCGTTGGGCTATTCCTATAAGTGTCACAAACAGCCCTAGAGTTCGTACTAGAATAACACCTTAAGATACAAATCAACCAAAACCCTAATGTCACCTAGATACTCCAATGTCACCTCAAGTATCCGTGGGCATGATTATACGAGATGCATCACACAATCTCAGATTCATCTATTCAACCAACACAAAGGACCTCAAAGAGTGCCCCAAAGTTCTACCGGAGAATCACGACGAAAACGTGTGCCAACCCCTATGCATAGGTTCATGGGCGGAACCCGCAAGTTGGTCACCAAAACATACATCAAGTGAATCACGTGATATCCCATTGTCACCACAGATATCCACGGCAAGACATACATCAAGTGTTCTCAAATCTTTAAAGACTCAATCCGATAAGATAACTTCAAAGGGGAAACTCAATCCATTACAAGAGAGTAGAGGGGGAGAAACATCATAAGATCCAACTATAATAGCAAAGCTCGCGATACATCAAGGTCGTATCACCTCAAGAACACGAGAGAGAGAGAGAGATCAAACACATAGCTACTGGTACATACCCTCAGCCCCGAGGGAGAACTACTCCCTCCTCGTCATGGAGAGCACCGGGATGATGAAGATGGCCACCGGAGAAGGATTGCCCCTCCGGCAGGGCGCCGGAACGGGTCTAGATTGGCTTTCAGTGGCTATGGAGGCTTCTGGCGGCGGAACTCCCGATCTATTGTGCTCCCGGATGTTTTTAGGGTATATGGAGATATATAGGCAGAAGAAGTACGTCAGGGGGGCCACGAGGGGCTCACGAGGGTGGAGGGCGCGCCCAGGGGGGTGGGCGCGCCCCCTGCCTCGTGACCTCCTTGCTGATCCCCCGACGTGTACTCCAAGTCTTCTGGGCTTCTTTCCTTCAAAAAATGAGTTCCGTGAAGTTTCAGGTCAATTGGACTCCGTTTCATTTTCCTTTTCTTCGAAACCCTAAAACAGGGTAAAAACAGAAACCGGCACTGGGCTCTGGGTTAATAGGTTAGTCCCAAAAATGATATAAAAGTGTATAATAAAGCCCATAAACATTCAAAATAGTAGATAATATAGCATGGAGCAATCAAAAATTATAGATACGTTGGAGGGCGGCGTAGTGGGTGGGATCGGAGGGGGCGGAGTAGGAAGCAGTACTTCAATGGGAGCGGGGGCCCTCTCGAGGTGGGGGCGCGCTGGGGCGGGGGGGTAGGCGTTGCCTACTCGTGCCCTCTGGGATGGTCTGAGTAGGGTTTAATGTCTTCGTAAATCTGTTCCCGAAGGTTTCATTTTGTTGGACTGGTATTTCTTGGAGAATAGGCAAAACTTGCATCTGGGCCTGGCGGTATAGGTTAGTCCCATTAAAAGAGGTAAACGCGTAGTCAAAACTAGTCTATTATACATGGGAACTAATAAAGGGGCGTTCACGGCGCTAGTGTTTTGCATCGCCCTCTGTTTTGCTTCGCTCTCTGTGTTCTACCGCCCGGGCGGTAGTACCGCTCCCATGAGCGGTAGTATCGCTCGTGCACGGACTGAGCACATAACGGTTGGATTCGGGAGCTCCTTATAAAGGGGGTCTTCTTCCCCATTGAGCCTTATCCTTTCAGCTCGTGTTCTTCCCCCATTGTTGGCCTTCTTCGAGCTTGCTAACTCTCAATCCCTCCATGGATTCTTGCTAGTTTTTGAGGGAAAAGAGAGAGGAGATATAGATCCACATTTCCACCAATCACTTTCTCCTCTATGTGAGGGGAACCCCTTGGATCTAGATCTTGGAGTTCTTGGTGTTCTCCTTCTTGTTCTTCCTCTCATTTTCCTCCCTAGCATTAGTTGCTTCGGTGGGATTTGAGAGAGAAGCACTTGGGCACTCCGTTTGCCCTTGCCATTGCATTTGGTGCATCAGTTTGAGTTCTCCACGGTGATACATGGAAGTAACAAGTTGAGAAGCTTATTACTCTTGGGTGCTTGGTGCCCTTGAGCTTGTTCCTTGGGTGCTTGGGCACCCTAGACGGTTGGTGGTGTTCGGAGCTCAATCATTGTGGTGTAAAGCTCCGGGCAAGCGTCGGGGTCTCCAATTAGGTTGTGAAGATCGCCCCGAGCAATTTGACGGGTTTCGGTGACCGCCCCAAGGGTTGCCAAAGTGTACGGGTTAGGTAACCGTCCCCAAGGGTTGCCATTTGTATGGGTTCGGTGATCGCCCTCAAGGATCCCTTAGTGGAATCACGACATCTTGCATTGTGAGAGGGCGTGAGGAGATTACGGTGGCCCTAGTGGCTTCTTGGGGAGCATTGTGCCTCCACACCGCTCCAAACGGAGATTAGCATCCGCAAGGGTGTGAACTTCGGGATATATCATCGTCTCCGCGTGCCTCGGTTATCTCTTACCAGAGCCCTTTACTTATGCACTTTACTTTGTGATAGTCATATTGTTCTTTGTCATATTTCTTGCTATCACATAGTTGCTTATCGTGCTTAGCATAAGTTGTTGGTGCACATAGGTGAGCCTAGTTGTTTTAGGTTTTGTTCATGCCTAAACCGTAATTATTTTAAAGCGCCTATTCACCCCCCTCTAGGCGACATCCTCGATCTTTCACAATTGTTATACCATTGGAGCTATTCATACTTAATGATGAGAGTGATTATGCTTATGATATGCCAAGCCAAAAGCTTGGGGATGCTATGTTTGATGAGAATGACATGTTTGAGAATTTATTTGCTGCAATTAATGTTTGTCCCAAGCTTGGGGATGCTATGCTTAATGAAGATGATCTTTTCAGTCCCCTTACTTTGAATGACCAAATTTGCTATGGTGATTGCATGCCTCCTACTTATGATGAATATTGTGATGATACTTATGTTATAAAAAGTAGTGATAATTATGGTCATAATTTTGAATATCCTTTTTCTGAACATTACTCTTTTAATGTGGAAACAATTTATAGTATTCGAGTTTCCTGTGATATTCCCACTATTATGAATGAGAATAAAATTGCCTATGTGGAGAGTAATAAAAATACTATGCTTATAGATCATGAAAGGAGTGTTTTGTGTGATAGTAATATTGATGAGTCCATTCATGATGCTACTGAAAATTATTATGAGAGAGGAACTTGTGATTCATGATGCTCCCGTTATGTTTCATTCTTATCTTTTATGCTAGCATCATTGAAATCATCATGCCTAGCTAAAAGGCATTAAAGAAAAGCGCTTGTTGGGAGACAATCCAACACTTTTACCTACTGTTTTTGCATGTTCACATGATTAAGCTACTGTAGTAATCATGTTTTATAGATTTTGTTTGAACAAAGTGCCAAGTAAGACCTTTGGGATGATCTATGGTGATAGTTGATTTGACCTTGCTGAAAAACAGAAACTTTTGTGCTCAGGAAAATAATTCTAATTTTTAAGAGAAGCGTGATAAAATACTGATTCTTTTTGAATAAGATTAATAGGCAAATTTTCCAGGTTTTCCTAAATTTTCAGAATTTTTTGAGTAGCAGAAGTATGGTTGGAGTACAGATTACTACAAACTGTTCTATTTTTGACAGATTCTGTTTTCAATGCATAGTTTGCTTGTTTTCTAGTTTCTATGGCTTATATTGCTCAATATAAATTGTGGAAATGATATTCTACAGTAGGAATTGTGTGGAAACAATTATGAATCTTGTCTTTGACATTACCAAAGTGAAATGGTTTGCTCTTTATCATACTAACCTATCTCACGAAGTTCCGTTAAGTTGTGTGTGATTGAAGTTTTCAAGGTTTGGGTGAGATGTCGATATGAGGAGAATAAGGAGTGATAATACCCTAATATTGGGTATGCCCAAGGCACCCCAAGTTAATATTCAAGGAAGATCCAAGGAACTAAGCTTGGGGATGCCCCGGAAGGCATCCCCTCTTTCGTCTTCAACATTATCGGTAAGCTCACTTGGAGCTATGTTTTCATTTGTCACATGATATGAGTTTTACTTGGAGCATCATTTTATTTTGTTAGGATTTTCTTGCTGTTATTTACAATAATGTTTTGCATCTCTCTTTTCAATAAAAATTCCAATGATAGCCTTTACCATGCTTATTTTGCAAGTCTATGTGTTGCTGTTTCAAAACAGAAAGCTTATCGATGTTGCAAAAATTACCGAGCAAAGCCAGAATGTGATAAAATGTTGAAAATTGTTACACAATAAACTCTGATAAATTTTCTACAGTGTGGTAAATTTTCACAATTTTTGGAGTTAAAAAGTATTGATACTCTTGCATTCTTTACAGATTGTACAGTTTTGGCAGATTGCTATTATATTTGCATTGTTTGCATATGTTTGCTTGTTTAATGATTCTATTTGAGGATAGGAGTATTAAATATGCAGAGGCATTTAGTATGCAATGTTTAATAATAATTTTAGTGATTTGCTACAGTAGATAACAGAAAGGTTTTTGCATTGGTTTATACTAACTTATCTCACGAGTTCTTGTTGAGTTTTGTATGGATGAAGTTTTTAAGATTTAGGGAAAACGTGATATAAAAGGAATTAAGGAGACACAAAAGCTCAAGCTTGGGGATGCCCAAGGCATCCCAAGATAATATTTCAAGAAGTCTCAAGCATCTAAGCTTGGGGATGCCCTGGTAGGCATCCCACCTTTCTTCTTCAACAATTATCGGTTAGTATCGGTTGATCATAAGTTTTTGCTTCTTCACATGATGTGTGCTATTCTTGAAATGCCATTTTATTTTGTTTTGCTTGTTGTTTTAATAAAATACTTAGATCTAGAAGTTTTTAAATAAGAGAGAGTCCTCAAATAGCTACCCATTTACTTAACTACTCGTTTGATCTTCACTTATGTCTTTTTGGAGTGGCTTGTCATTTACTCTTGTGCTTCACTTATATCCTATGAGTAAATTGAATATAATGAAGATGAAATTATATGTTCATATCATGCCTAGTGGTAGCTTCACATTGGGTTTAGAAAGTGAAATCTTTTGAAGCTTGAGAATCACAATATTGGTCATATAAGCAATTCATGAATGATTAGTAGAAGGAAGATAACTTTCACATGCAAATACACTATCTTGGAAATCTTTTGTGATTGTGAGCACCCATCAAAATATTATATGCCAAAATTGTTGATGTTGGACAAGGAAGACACCATAATGATTTATGCTTGTTCATATTCACATAGAAGTTATATTGTCATAGATCCTTCAATATATGGGGCTTGCCCCCCACCTTTGCTAGCCAAAAAATCCGCATCAAGTAGAGATACTACTTGTGCATCCAAAAACCCTTAAACCCAAATCTTATTTTCAAGAGTCCACTATACCTACCTAAGGATTGAGTAAGATCCTTCAAGTAAGTTGTCATCGATGCAATAAGGCAATAAAAATTGCTTCTAAAAGTGTTAGAGCATTTACTGTAAGAGAAAATTGAGCGTTGGACGAACTTGTGATGGCAAAGAATAAAAGCGGCAGACTGCATAATAAAGGTTGCTATCATAAGGGGCAATATAACATGATGTTCTTTTGCACTAAGGGATTGAGCATACAAAAAAAAGCGCATGGGAACCTCTGCTTCCCTCTGATACGTCTCCAACGTATCTATAATTTTTGATTGCTCCATGCTATATTATCTACTATTTTGGACTACATTGGGCTTTATTTTCCACTTTTATATTATTTTTAGGACTAACCTATTAATCGGAGGCCCAGCCCAGAATTGCTGTTTTTTTGCCTATTTCAGTGTTTCGGAGAAACAAAATATCAAACGGAGTCCAAACGGAATAAAATCTTCGGAAACGTGATTTTCTCATCAGATAAGATCCATGAGACTTGGACCCCCCGTCAAGAAAGCCATGAGGTGGTCACGAGGGTAGGGGCGCCCCCCTAGGGCACGCCCCCTGCGTCGTGGGCCTCTCGGAGCTCCACCGACGTACTTCTTCCTCCCATATATACCTACGTACCCCCAAATGATCGGGGACGGAGCCAAAAACCTAATTCCACTACCGCAACTTTCTATATCCACAAGATCCCATCTTGGGGCCTGTTCCGGAGCTCCGCCGGAGGGGGCATCGATCACGGAGGGCTTCTACATCATCATCCAAGCCTCTCCGATGAAGTGTGAGCAGTTTACTTCAGACCTACGGGTCCATAGCTAGTAGCTAGATGGCTTCTTCTCTCTTTTTGGATCTCAATACAATGTTCTCCCCCTCTCTTGTGGAGATCTATTCGATGTAATCTTCTTTTTGCGGTGTGTTTGTTGAGATCGAGGAATTGTGGGTTTATGATCCAGTTTATCTATGAATAATATTTGAATCTTCTCTGAATTCTTTTATGTATGATTGGTTATCTTTGCAAGTATCTTCGAATTATCAGTTTGGTTTGGCCTACTAGATTGGTTGTTCTTGCCATGGGAGAAGTGCTTAGCTTTGGGTTCGATCTTGCGGTGTCCTTTCCCAGTGACAGAAGGGGCAGCAAGGCACGTATTGTATCGTTGCCATCGAGGATAACAAGATGGTTTTTTTATCATATTGCATGAAACTATCCCTCTACATCATGTCATCTTGCTTAAGGCGTTATTCTGTTTTTAACTTAATACTCTAGATGCATGCTGGATAGCGGTCGATGAGTGGAGTAATAGTAGTAGATGCAGAATCGTTTCGGTCTACTTGTCTTGGACGTGATGCCTATATACATGATCATACCTAGATATTCTCATAACTATGCTCAATTCTGTCAATTGCTCAACAGTAATTTGTTCACCCACCGTAGAATACTTATGTTCTTGAGAGAAGCCACTAGTGAAACCTATGGCCCCCGGGTCTCTTTCTTATCATATCAATCTCCATCACTTTATTATTGCTTTGCTTTTACTTTTTACTTTGCATCTTTATACCAAAAATACCAAAAATATTATTTATCATCTCTATCAGATCTCACTTTCGTAAGTGACCGTGAAGGGATTCACAACCCCTAAGCGCGTTGGTTGCGTTGAGCTATTGTTTTGTGTAGGTACAAGGGACCTGAAGCGTAGCCTCCTACTAGATTGATACCTTGGTTCTCAAAAACTGAGGGAAATACTTACGCTACTTTGCTGCATCATCCTCTCCTCTTCGGGGAAATCGAACGCAGTGCTCAAGAGGTAGCACCCTCTATGAAGGGCCTGCCTTTTACTTTTATGTATTTACTTTCATGCAAGAGTTAAAGTTTTTATCTCTGTTCCTTTCATTTCTCTTTTGGCAAGCATCATGTGGTGAGGAAAGATTTAGACACATATATCTAGTTGGATATCGGTAGCATGAGTTATTATTGTTGACATCACCCTTGAGGTGAATACGTTGGGAGGCGAAATTATAAGCCCCTATCTTTCTATGTGTACGGTTGAAACGTTTTGCTCATGTGTATGCGGTGAGTGTTAGCAATCATAGAAGACTATATGATGGTTGAGTATGTGGAGCTCTTACTTAGACTCTGTTGAATAAGTTGAATTACAATTGTTTGGTGACTAAGAATATAGGTTGTTGAGTTTCAAGAGAATTCATTGTTTGAACCTTAACATGTGAATTGGTTGCTACTTTGTCATGATAAGTTTTATGAGAAAGAGTTGCTGTTATGATGCTAGGGAAAGTGATTGAAATTATAATTGATCTAGCATTCACACTTCATAAATGATTTGTTTTATCATTTACCTACTCGAGGACGAGTAGGAATTAAACATGGGGATGCCGATACGTCTCCAACATATCTATAATTTATGAAGTATTCATGCTATTATATTATAATTCTTGGATGTTTTACAATCATTTTATAGCAACTTTATATCATTTTTTGTGACTAACCTATTGACCCAGTGCCCGGTGTCAGTTGTCATTTTTTCCTTGTTTTTTACATCGCAAGAAATCAATATCAAACGGAGTCCAAACACCGCGAAACTTTTTGTGGATTTTTTATGGACTAGGAGACATCCAATGGGCCAGAGCAACACCTGGGAGGGGTGCCCTGAGGGGGGCATAGCCCACTAGGGCACGCTTGGGCCCCCAGGCGCGCCTAGTGGGTTGTGCCCACCTCGGTGGCCTCCCGTACCCCCTCTTCGCCCTATAAATCGTCAAATATTCCAAAAACCCTGGGGGGTAACCCTAGATCAGAAGTTCCACCACCGCAGGGCTCTTTACCCATGAGAAACCAATCTAGACCCCGTTCCGGCACTCCGCCGGAGGGGGGAATCATCACCGATGGCCATCTTCATCATCCCGGTGGCCATCTTCATCATCCCGGCGGCCACCACGATGAGGAGGGAGTAGTCCATCCTTGGGGATGAGGGTTTGTACCAGTAGCTATGTGTTTAATCTCTCTCTCTCTCTCTCGTGTTCTTGAGATGCCACGATCTTGATGTATTACAGGCTTTGTTAATATAGCTGGATCATATGGTGTTTTCCCCTCTCTATCTTGTTATAATGAATTGAGTTTTCCCTTTGAGATTTTGTTTTTGTCAGATTGAATACTTTTATGGATTTGAGAACACTTGATGTATGTCTTGCAAATGAATACTCGTGGTGACAATGGGGTATTATTTTTATTCACTTGATATATGTTTTGGCACTCAACTCGCGGATTCCCGAGGTGGCATTGGGGTAATCTACGCATAGGGGTTGATGCAAGTTCTTGTCTTTGTTTCTCCGGTAGAGATATTGGGGCATTCTTTGAGGTTCTTTGTGTTGGATTGAGTATTATGATTCTGAAATTATTTGGTGTTATTTTAGTATGAACTCTTGGATAGATCGATCGGAAAGAATATCTTCGAGGTGGTTTCGTACCCTACAAACGATTTCTTCTTATGTTCTCCGCTAGATAGGAACTTTGGTGTGATTCTTTATTGCACATTGAGGGATGGTTATATGATCCAATTATATTAGCATTGTTGAGAGATTGCACTAGCGAAAGTATGGACCCTAGGCTTCATTTTCAAGCATTGCAATACCGTTTGTGCTCCATTTTATCAATTGCTACCTTGCTATTTTTTATTGTTCCTATTACAAAAATCAATATCTACTATCCATATTACACTTGTATCGCCATCTCTTCGCCGAACTAGTGCACCTATACAAATTGCCATTGTATTTGGTGTGTTGGGGACACAAGAGACTTTTTATTATTTGGTTGCAGGGTTGTTTGAGAGAGACCATCTTCATCCTACGCCTCCCACGGATTGATAAACCTTAGGTCATCCACTTGAGGGAAAATTGCCACTGTCCTACAAAACTCTGCACTTGGAGGCCCAACACGTGTCCACAAGAATAAAGTTGCGTAGTAGACATCAGAAACTAATATTCCACATTTTAGTTTAGGGAGGGTTTTTACAAGAAAAAATCGGTTTGTCATGGTTATTAAAAGATATGGTCTTGCAACCCAAAGAAGCATGAGATTTAAGAAGTCAGTGGAGAATAGGGTGAGAGTTCAATGTGGATGGCCTGGTTGTCCCTGGATTGTTGGTAAAACAAAGATTAGCAGATGCTCAAGGTTTCAAATTATAACCTATGATGATGACCACTAGTGTGCACAAAACAGATATGACATATTGGTTACTGCAAAGGTCATAGCCGAGAGGTATGAGCATTTCATCTTGGCTAATCTAATGTGGAAAATTGATAGCGTAAAAGCTATTGTCCTACAAGACATGTTTGCCGATGTGTCAACTTCAAAGTGCAAGTCAACTAAAGGAATTGGAATGGACAAGTTGTTGAGTGGTACAAGGAATGAGTACAATAAAGTATTTGACTATCAATTCGAGTTGCTTAGGAGCAACCCTGGCATCACAGTTGTTGTTTGCTTCTATCCAACTGGCATGGAAAAAACAATGTGGTTCAATAGTTTTATGTATGTTTCAATGCAATGAAGCAAGGGTTTACAACTAGTTGTAGTAGAGTAACTGGGCTTGATGGATGTTTTTTCAAAGGAGCATGCCAAGGAGAATTGTTGGTTGCAACTGCAAGGGATCTAACAACTAGATGTATCCTATTGCTTGGAGAAAGCGATAACTGAGAACTGGAAGTGGTTCATTGGCCTTCTAATAAAAGACTTGGATATCAATGAGCAAGGAGAAGGTTTTCATTTTTGATCAGCAAAAGGTATGCTTTGTTCTATGGTTTGGATTCATATGCTCTGGTGTATGCTTTTGTAAATTTTGGTAGGTAGGGTAGGTAAGGTTAGGTAGGTGCCGAGAAGGTTTGGGCGTCTCGACGAAGTGGAGACTTACACTACAAAAAAAGACACATCCGTGACATTTTGGGCCGAACGAAATTTTTTTCTGTCATACATATGACACTTCTATGACGATAATTGTGAAAAAACCCGGTATCATCATAGATGTGGTGGGCTCCTACTTCTATGAAAAAAATCATGACAGAAAATAGGCTTTTTGTCCTGGGCGGGCCGGAGACGCAGCTGCATGACATTCTTTGGGTCATCCATGACGGAAAAAACCATGGTAGAAGCGAGGGCGAGGAAAATTTCGGGGAGTTCCCAGTTACGGTGGGAGGTCGGGGGCCGAGCGATGCGCGTTTCTCTCATACACGTACGCGCGTGTGTGCGAGGCGTTGGCTCTAACTCAACCCGAGCGAGGCGTTGGGCTCTAATTGAACCCGAGCGATTGCACTGCAGGCTACGCGTTACTGAACCCGAGCGATCGATCGATGGCTGTTAACTGAACCTGATCAACCGATTCCTTCGCTACTGCTGCTAACTGAAGCCGATCGATGCTGCCTCTGGATGAACAGTGAGCGTTGCGGGGGGGGGGGGGGGGTGGATGAACAGTTCCCGGTGGGGGTGGATGAACAGGACCCCGTGGTGTTGCCTCTGGATGAGCAGGACCCCGATCGATCGAGCCGGTTGGGGCTGGATGAACAGGACCCCATGGAGGGCTGGATGAACAGGACCACCCCGTGGAGGGCAGGATGAACAGTAGCCCGTGGAGGGGTGGTTGAACAGGAGCCCGTGGAGAGGGCTGGTTGAACAGTAGCCGGTGGAGTAGCGCGCAGTGGAGGCTGGATGAACAGGAGCCCGTGGATGAACAGTCGCAGGTGGAGGCTGGAGGAGGTCGATGGTGGATGAACAGTAGCTCGTGGAGGCTGGAGGGGGTCGACGGTGGAGATGAACAGTATCCCGTGGAGTCCCGTTTTTCGGTACGCCACACCCCTCCCGATGAACAGGACCCCCGTTTCGACTGTAGCGCTCCAACACAAGTCCGTTTCGTCCATTTTGCGGTACGCCACACCCCTCCCGATCAACAGGACCCCCGTTTCGACCGTAGCGCTCCAACACAAGTCTGTTTCGTCCGTTTTGTGGTACGCCACACCCCTCCCGATGAACAGGACCCCCGTTTCGACCGTAGGAGGTCTGTTTCCTCCGTTTTGCGGTACGCCAGACCCCTCCCGATGAACATGATCCCGTTTCAAATGTGGCCGATCGAACACAAGGCCGTTTCCTCCATTCTGCGGTACGCCAGACCTCGTTTCCATCGCCTATTCGGTCCAAGCCCTCCCGATGAACACGACGCATTCCGTTGCCTCCCCATGAACACGACGCATTCCGTTGCCTCCCCATGAACACGACGACGACGCTGTTTCTCCGTTCCGACCAAGCCATGTACACGAGCCCTGGCCGTACGTATGCGCGAGTAGGCGTTCGAGACCCCGCCCATATGTACACATACGTGGCCGTATTTTCTTTCTTGCACCCTGGACGTTGTACGCACGTGTACATGCTACGTGCGCGCCTCTAATACAACACGTGCGCGCCTCTACATCCACCAGTATATATGTACGTACACGTTCGCGACCAGAATGACAACGCTACGTACGCTTCGACCAGGTGGGTCCCGACTGTCACGCACTTCCTTGCGTGCGAAGATGTAGCTGGTGGGTCCCAACAGTCAGGGGCAAACGTTTTTTTCGCGAAATACGGTGGCCCGTCCCGTGGGTCCCCGCTGTCAGGTGGAGGAATAATTACTTTGCGTGTAATAAGGAGGCACTTCCTTGCTACGGTCGAGGACCCAGCTGTCAGCGTCTCCACGCACAGTACTCTTCCGATGGAAGTCGGTCGTTGACCACATTGACCACACCGCGCCGAGAGCACCACGGCGGTGGACGACGGCGAGGCCTAGGAAGGGGACGACGCGGAGCCGGGGAAGACACGGCAGTGGAAGCCCGCGCGGAGAGGAGTACGAGGGTTCACTGGTTCAGCTGCGGTGTGAGGCTGCCGTCGCCGCAGGGCCTGGCCAGCGGTGGGAATAGTAGGGGGTGGTGAGGCCTCCGCGGCAGCACAGCCGGCCACGGGAGGCAGGAGCATGCGGCACGACCGGCGCTGCTTTGGGCGGCTGGAGCAAGAAGACCAGAGGTTGAAGAAGCACTACAGCCGTTGGATGGACATCGTACGGTCACTGGAGCTAGAATCGTTCATATTGACTAAGTTGACAAATCCCTTCGTCCCCGTCAACTTAGTAGGCCCACAAGTCAGCCTCCCACCAAGGTGGGTCCCAGCTAGCCGGGGGAGTATTCATTTTTTTGTGCGTAATAAGGAGGCACTTCCGGCGGGTCCGAGCTGACAGCGGGGGGAACGTTTTTTTCATGAAATACGGTGGCCGTCTGGTGGGTCCCAGCAGTCAGGGGGAAACGATTTTTTCGCAAAATACTGGTGGCCCGTCCCGTGGGACCCCGCTGTCAGGTGGAGGAATAATTATTTTCCGCGTAATAAGGAGGCACTTCCTTGCGGCTGCCGTGGACCCAACTGTCAGCCTCTCCACGTGCAGTACTCTTCCGATGGAAGTCGGTCGTTGACCACATTGACCACGCCGCGCCGAGAGCACCACAGCGGTGGACGACGGTGATGCATAGGAAGGGGATGACACGGAGCCGGGGAATACGCGGCAGTGGATGCCCATGCGGAGAGGAGTACGAGCGCTCACCGGTTCAGCTGTGGTGTGAGGCTGCCGTCGCCGCAGAATAACAGGGGGTGTGGGTGAGTAGAGGGATGTCCTGGCCAGCGGTGGGAGTAGTAGGGGGCGCTGAGGCCTGCGCGGCAGCACATCCGGCCACGGGAGGCGGGAGTAGGCGGTCCCGCCGGCGCTGCTTTGGCGGCTGGAGCAAGAAGATCAGAGATTGAAGAAACACGATGGCTGTTGGATTGACATCCAACGGTTACATCTGCTAGAATCGTTTGTTGACGTATATAATAACTAAAAAAATCTTGCATACGCGTCAACTAAACAGGCCCACAAGTCAGACCACTCCCCCTTTTTTAATAATTTATATATAGCTCATGGCAATTTCTTATGCAATTTATTGCAATCGTTTTTTTGGTTGGCTAGGGCCAATTTCGCATATTTCTGTGGGTTCCAAACTATTTTTAATACCGAAATGTCCAACCAGATTTAAAGTACTTTGAAGATATATTTAAATTAGGTTAATGCCCAGTGAAATATGAATCTGAAAATGTAATAAAATTTAGAAATTATAAAGTAATTGCCAACTTGTCATCTATTTTTATATTTATAACCCATTTCATATTACTTTCAAGATTTGCAGGCGTCTTGAAAGAGTTGCAGCCCATCAGGGCATAGAAAAATAAGTAGGCCTGGATTGGGTATTCTTCAGAAAAAATAAACTGGGCTCATTTTCACAAAGAAAAAATAGCTGGGCTGGTCACATGGTGAACATAAAATATAAGCCTGGGCTAGAAGGGCCACAACCCAGTTCAAACCCTGCTCCGTCTCAACAATACCAAACAAAAAATACTGCTCGAGTAGCTACGTCCCAGGTGTCAGCCGATCTTGTGCTGTTCTCTTGTCTATTGACTATATACGCTCACAATGTCGTGGGTCCCAGATGTCAGGAAAACACTAGGAGGAAGCATTTTATTTTTCCATACGCTGACGTGGTGGGCCCCTACTGTCATCCTCTCCACGTACTTCTGCCGATTCCTGTTGTTTGTTGACCATGTTGACAACGCAAGAGGGCGGCGCCGCGGCGAGCGCACCAAAGAGCGCGGAGGACGTTGGTGTTAACGATTTAGGAGACGGTGGGGCGGCGATGCGTGCGCTGAGGCGCAGCCAGCCGTGGGAGGCGGAAGCAGGCGGCCTCACCGGCGCTGGTTTGGTTTTGGCGGCTGGAGGAAGATAGGACTGAAGAAACACGACAGACTGTAAAAGCAGCAGGAGTACTTAACAACCTTAACTGAAACCAGCAGGGGCACTTAACAACCAAAGCTGAAAGCAGTATGAGTACTTATATAGGTTCAACCATACAAAGCACGCCTCGAACAGTGCTACTTTGCCTACAGTTAACCAAAAGGGTGAGGCCACCAAGCCCCATGACAAGGCCCACGCGGTACCCCGCGCATCCACAACCTTCTGAAAGCGGCTTCATCTCACAATGTGGTCAATAAACAGGATATTCGCTTTAGAGCCATGGAAAAGCATGAACATAATCTTCTGTCCTATTCTCCAAGATGGACGGGCCTTCATTATTTGAGACCACCCATGAATAAGTATCTTTTCACCTCCAAGGGGAATTGAGTAGGTCGACATAAACATCATGTTGTGACCAAGCGCAAGTCTGACCCGACCATGGTTAGGCATCTGTATAGGAACAATAGAACTCGGCAGTTTCTGTTTCAAGAAGATCACAGCTGTAAAACTGTGTATAAGCAATAGTTTATGAACAACATATATAACAGAAAACAACTCGTACCATAAGTTTCTCGACACAGTTGGACCTGTTCAACGAGTGCAGCAGTGGCACACATATCCCACGTGGCCTTCCACCATTGAAACGCCCCACAAGGACCTCAAGACGATCAATAAAGTGTAGGAACTTGTGGATGTCGATCCAATCAACTTCAGTGCCATTAGTAACAGCCGAGTTATTACAGAGTAACAAACGAGAAGACTACTTAACTCTGAAAAAACCTACACGTGCCACCAATTATAAGAAAATATTAGTTAGAAGTAGCATCTTCGTGAGAGATTTGTTGCTACTTCTAAAGTTAAATTGTGATTAGTTAGACAGAATAGGTGGATTAAGAAGTAATCGAGGCAACAAGCAAGAACCAGATACAAAACTAACATGGATGAACAATTGGAATGACGTCGGGGTGGAAGATCGCAGTGAAGATGAGACCAGGTTCTGCTATGTCCATCAACATTCGTGCGCCAACTTTCAGTCCGTAACACTTAAGAAAGTTTTTCCAAGTTCGGCCATAAAAAAAGTAGCGATCTTCTTGGTTCATGAACCCAACTCGGAACTTACATCCATGGCTTGTCTTCACTGTGACCATTAAATTAGTGTATTCAGTTATGGCAAGGCCGAGCATCTTGAGTACATGTGTTCTCACAGAGCAAATAATACACTGCAGGAAAAATAATATGAGAACACAACATGTTCAAAAAACCCCCACCCTCCCGGATAGAAAAGAGGATTCTAGGAACATACTGTGCGTGTTTCAAAATGCTGTGTTAGCATGAGAAGGAACAAGTGTGGCATCTCGCCGAGGGCGCATAAACCTATAGGGTACTCGCACTTTGGGCACTGCAAATGAAACACACTAGATTCGGTAGGAAGAAAAATGCATCAACGGCGGCGGCTGCCATCCTAGGATTACCTGCGACCAAGGGACTTGGGTTTATCAGGGATGGATGAAGAATTCGTACCTGGTTCTCCATGAGAAAACCCTATGCAATCGCCAAGAGGGGGTTTTCTCTGAATAAGCAGACGAGGGAGAAGGGGATTCAGGCCCAGTGAAATATTGCCGCTTCGTCCGTCCAGCTTACTGCTAAAGCTGGAAAGGGGGGTTGCGATTTGACGGCTCATTGGGCATTACTGCGGCGCTATGACCGGGGTGTGTCTACCGTGAAGTTGTCCACTCTAATTTGTGCATATGGCGCGTGGACCCCGTTGCCGGTTGCCCCACATATCAGCGAAAGGAAGTAGAAAGACAGGAGTAACTAGTTACACATAAATATATATTTTGACAGAGAGATACTCTCTCTGTAAAGAAATATACAAATCTTTTATATCACAGGCTCACCTTGCCGAGAAATATACTCCCTCTGCAACGCACGGGCATTATGGGGGTTCAACTTTTTATGGGGGTTCAGCTGAGAATATAATACTTAGATAGGCTCACGGTTCCGGACTTTGGGCCACAGGCCGACCCTGCATGTTTGGGGGCCCATGTGTTCTACCTCAGCGCTTTTCATATTGCAAGTGATCGGTACGGCGTTAGTTTTAGATGCTGTCGCAAGGCGAATACACAAAATTGAATAAAGCATGACAGCTGTTGGAATGAAATCAAACGAGTTGCAATTCTATCAATGATATACCATGTGATAAATAATACTGTTGTACTACTTATACACACATGACACTTGTTTCACCATGCCAGATTATTACATCAAAATCTCTAGGAGGATAGATCAGTTCGGCAGTTGCGTGCTGCTACTGAAGAATTTCAAAGTTGATTTGGACCAACTCTCCTTGCCGAGAAAGTTCGATTTTGACATCATCCCCTACCACAAGATATGATTTAGATTTGAACCTTGACCATCCTTTAGCATCAATCATCATGCGACCATCCTTTGTACTTACGGTATATTGAGCAGGTTCGTTCACACCAAGGCTGCGCATGGTAAGAGAAACTTGGCCGCGGTCGCCCGGATTGTTGAACGACTCCCTCGTTGCTCTAGAAATTCTCTGTTTGCAAACAAGAAGACATACCCAAACAGTTAGATCAACACAGTGAATCATGTGAAAGAACATGGAAAGAAAAAAGAACGAAGCACTTGGGCGGCCAATGCTTACCAAGAAGGTGGACATGTCGGTTTTTGTAAGGACTTTGGTATATGAAGTGCGAACTGCAGCCCAGTCTGTTGCCAGTGCAACTGCAGGGGCCAGAGCAGATGCAAGTGCAAGTGTTGGTGCTGCTGCCGAAGCCGCTGCTACTGCCGAAGATGGTGCTCCTTGTAGAACTGGTGCCGGTGTCGGAGCAGGTGCCGGTGATGATGCCCGATCCTCCAATAGATCATACTGATCCGCTGACGCGGTCGATGCCCAATCCTCAGCTGGATCAAACTGAGCTGC
Organism: Triticum urartu; assembly: GCF_003073215.2. Taxonomy (NCBI): domain Eukaryota; kingdom Viridiplantae; phylum Streptophyta; class Magnoliopsida; order Poales; family Poaceae; genus Triticum; species Triticum urartu. The sequence continues at coordinate 101,238,626 of NC_053023.1, forward strand.
TACCGCTGTCAGTGCTAGAGCAACTGCCGGTGCTCGATCTGTGCGAGACAGCGGCGATCATGTCTGGTCTGCTATGATCATCTTTCTAACTTGACTAGGATCCGTGACCGTGATCTAGTCTTTTTCTTCATTTCTTTTAAACGCGAGAAGGACTAATTGTGGCGTTTTTGTTAAACCAAACTGCAGTTCATCATAGGGATTCAGCTTGTACTCAGACAACAGACTGATCCAATTTTTCCAGTAATATAAGTGATGGACAGTGCCTTCGTTACTGACACGACATAAGAAGTGAAACCTGCAAAAATAGCCATCGTAGAGCAAACCAAACGGTTTATTCTGTGATGAATGTCACATGGAAAAACCTACATAGTAAAATTGTAGGAAAAGAAAGAAAACATGACATTAAATCAATAAGATTTAGACAGTAAATCAATAAGATTTACTTGATGTGACACGAGTGAATCCTTACCAGGAAATCACTATGTTGAAGTACTAAACAGAAGATTGATCGTCCAACTACGTGTGGCATGCAGGGCCCCTGCCTACTCCCACAAGCAGGACAGTCCAAAGGTCGTGACAAATCGTATGGACCGAACATCCATGGGGCTAGAAATCCTGGTGGGTGCGATAAACCCTGCAATGCATATAGATATTGGAGTGTAACCATAATTGATAGACCGTCCTCACAAAAAATATGATATGGATACTTCAAAATATATAGACTGAATTGAGTGGATAGACATTAACATAAACCGTTCTCAGGACTGACCACACACCAAAAGCGACAGTACTAATAAACAATACACGGTTCACAAACACAAATCAAGTACTGAACAATAGTACTTACTACAGACAAGCAAAGTTGCACTAACTAAACTCTGTAGACTATTTTTTGCCACCGACCTACGGGATGAACCCCGCATAACTGACTAGGCCATGGACTTCGTGTGAGATGTCTACATGCACCATCACCATCTTGTCAACCTTGGAGAACCTAACAGAGTGGTCTTTCCACTCATAAACATGATGATGAAGAGATGCCGCATCAAATTTGTTGGGAAGCTTTACAAGAACCACACCCTTCGTAATCAAAGCCACAACCAGGAAATTGTTGTGGTCAAGTATAGCCTCGAGAACACGCCTGACAACAATGCTACAGGAAAACACTACTTCAGGACACGTAGCGACAAGGACACAGCAGCTGGATAGTTCAGCAGTAGAACTCATCATCAGGTCGTCCAGTTCACACGGCATGACTTTGAGAACTTCATCTCCACCGCGGACCTGGTTCTAATTCAAACAGAAACCATATTTTATTACTACCTCCGTTCAGAAATATAAGATGATTTTCGATATTATACTCCATATATGACTACATATACGCACAGAAATGAGTGAACAAAGACACTAGAACATGTCTTCAAAGGCATGAGAGCAGAGGGATTACATGCAATATCCATAACACAAGTTACTGAGGCAAATATACCCTCTTAAAAGGTAGCATTGATGTTCATAAAGTACTCCCTCCATCCCGGAATTCTTGTCTTAGATTTGTCTAGATACAGATGTATCAAGTCACATTTTAGTATTAGATACATCCTTATCTAGACAAATGTAAGACAAGAAATTTGGGACAGAGGGAGTAGTTGAAAGTAAACTATAAGAAATCAGTGCCAACCTCTCGCATGTTTTGGTCAAAAGAGGAATTTAGAACCGTCATTTGGCACACAAAAATCACATGCAAGATCACCCAGAAAGTTGTACTACTAGTACTAGTACTGCGTGTTAGATGAAAAAACACGATCAAGATCGAGAAAAAGATCGTCAAGAAGAGATATTAGCTGGACTTGCTTAATGAGGGATCCCGGAGAGGGGGGCTTGGACAGGGCGATGGCTTTGAGCTTGTCTGCGGTAGTCTCAGCGGGGTGCTTGCGCTTCTTCGTACCATGAGCCTCGACGGTTTTGGCCGGAGCCATAGACATCACTTCGGCCGGTGCTCCAGCGTCCATCAAGAAACTGTCAAATAGAAATAAAAGAAAAGAAACCATAATCACAAACCCAAAAGAAGAAAAGAGAGGGAGTTATAGGATCAGTCTCGGGGTTGCAAGACCGGGCCTTGGCCAGAATCAACACCATTGATGCGCTCACCTTTCCTTCTTTGGGAGAGAAGAACAATGGCAGAAGCAGGTCAGGGTTTTCTTGAAGAAATGAGGAACAAGATGAGGCAGAAGCGAGGGTCGGGTAGAGAGGAAGCTGAGAGAGAAGAGTGAAATGATGGTTGCTTTGTCCGTCCAACTTACTACTGGAAAGGAGGGGGTTTTGTGATTTGACGGCTCATTGGGAATTACTGCGGCGCTTCGATCGGGGTAGTCTACCATCACTCTACTACGGAGTAATTTAGTGCATGGCTGGTGGACCCCGATGCTGGCTGTCCCACACGTCGGCGAAAGTGAGTAATTTAGTGCATGGCTGGAGGAGGATCCGCACGGTAGAGCGTGTCCATTGTTTTTCAGAAGAAAAAAAATGATTACAACAAGCGTTTCCACTCTTACGACGGAGGAGTGCGAAACACGGCAGCCACTTGAATATACACTGTGCTCCTACTACTAGGCATGTGCGGTGGTTCATACGTCAGTACTACACAATCTTGTTGCTAGTGTAGTAAGATATGACGATAACCAATGATGTTGTGCGCATGTCAACTACTCCTATATGTAACATAGTACCGCTTTTTCGACTGTCTGGTCGAGAATAAACGATGAGATCAATATTAACATAACTAGGTCCACAGCGCACGGAGAGTACGGTGCTACGGTACTCCACGAAACATGAACCATATGAAGCACAAATAGTGTTAGGCAGGGTGTATGAAGGGTGCACGGGATGGGAGCAAAAGTTCCCTTCTCGACCCACTTCTGGGTGTTTGGCAGAGTGCATGAAGGGTGCGTGAGTCCACACTAGTAGGTTGACAAAAATACACGAAGAGGAAACAACTATATTGAGATGAGAATGCAACCAAACACACCCACACGCTTTGTGCTACAATGACTGGTCTGCACCGTCTGAGTTTGATCCAACGGTCATGTTGTGCCGAGACATGGACATGCCCATGCAGAGGGCGCCTAAACACCACCGAAGTCCCTCTGCTTCTCGAGGCACACGATGTTGGTGATGCAGGGTGCAACCGCCTGCAGAGCCCGCTCCCGGTCGACGGGAGCCAGCTCGTCAAAGACCCCGTCCAATGGCACGAATGGATTCCGGTGACGGAGCCCTGAAAGGATTCGCCCGGCAACGGCGACGGTAGCCCGCAACCCCTCCTTGTCCAGCTCAGCCCCCACCATCGCGTGGAGACAGCCCAGCTCCTCGGAGATATAGGTGAAAAAGGAGACCAGGCCAGGAAGCCGCAGCTCGTTGAAGTCGACCGGGTGGTCGAACGGGTTTAGCCCGACGGCCGGCATCGTCGCGCTGGCACGACGGTAGGCATCGTGCAGCCGCAACACATGCGTGGCAACTTGGTTCACCAGGTGGCTGAGGCGATCCTGGACCTCGTCACGATCGGCCCGCTCGCGCTCCAACCGGCTCCCCTGACGGCCTATCGTATCTCCCACTTTCTGCAACAACACCGCCGACGCCTCAAGCATCTTTGTGGTGGACGCCTGCCGCTTTTGAAGATCCATGAACTCCCGCACATAATGGATGAGCATGGCACTCCTCTTCTCCTTGAGCTCACGGAGCTCCACGTCCTTGGCCCTGAGCTTCGCATCCTTGGCATGGAGCTCCTGTGTCAGGAGCCTCACCTCGGACTCCGTGATCTGCTGCGCCGCCATGTCACCGGGTAGAAGCAATGGGGAGAGGAAGCAAAGGGGGCGAAACGGCTGAAAGGCAATGCAATCTACGGGAAGGCGGAGGGAGCAGGGAATCTTTTGGTTTTCACCAGGTAAAACACCAGTCGACGACTTCTCACATCAGGGAGCAGTGGGTACAGGCGGAGTCATCGTGACTAATTGCCTGCTCCCGTCAATCAAAAAATTAAAAATCCTGCCGCGCCTGCTCCCGTCAATCAAAAAATTAAAAATCCTGCCGCACCCAAACACTAGAGCAACACCGCGGTGGATATTTAAATTTACCTGCCGGCAAGTAGATAAAAAAGGGGTGAAAAAACAAATGTGGCGGCGGCCTAGCTAATCGGTCGAACTAGCCCAACTAGCTAGCCACTGTGCTTCACTGATGTACTCAGCGGGAAAGGTGGTCTTTCGTGATTTGACGACCCTCATTTACTTGCTTCGGTGCTATGACCGAGGAGGACCCAGAAAACGCGCGGTAGGGCATCCCACGTCAGGAAGAATATATGCGTGCACCACCCGGGAGGATCCCGAAACCATGCGGTAGGGTGTGCCACGTCTCGGCACGGAGGAAAAATGTGCATGTAAAAATATACTGTATCAGACGTAGTACCTATGGTTCGACCTCGGGACCCAGCCAGTCGGTTGAAAACACCCCACTAGCCACACAGCTTCATCATGCAAACTTGGCACGGAGGATAGATGTGGTTAGCTCCGTCTCGACCAGCCACAACGTCTCTTGTTCTAGGCGATTCTTCTATTTTCCAAGCTTTTTTAGTTGTAATAACACCACGGCAAGCTAGCGCCGCTCTTCGTGTGTGCCCGTGCAAAGGTTAGACGATGGAGAGAAGAGAGATTGAGACCGTAGACCTGGGACCCACCAGTAAGTGAGATAACGGTCATGCACGTGTTGACGAGGCACTCCCTCTACTCTACTCAACACAAGTACTGTATAAAATCAAGTTATGGGACAAAGCCAACAACCGTTTGTTTTTTCAGGCTATCGACTTACGCTTTGTAGTCCAGGTTGCCAGTTCGAATCTCGTCTTTCAGATTTGTTTGTTTTAGGTCCAAATTTGATTAATGACAAGTGGGACCCCCGTGTGTCGTTCCGATATTTCAGTGTAGGATGGGTTTTTTGAACAAACACTTTGCACGGTTAGACAAGTAACGGCATGAGTTACACGTTTTTTTGCAAGTTTACGAACAAAAATGACAGCGACATAGAATATCACATCCACCCCGCAGCTTAGATACTATGGTGATACGAGTTTTTACACCGTTGGAAGTGAGATCCAATGGCTTGGGAGTAGTCTTTGTAATTATGTGCAATTTTCAAACTCTCCAAAGTTTTTTTGCAAATAAAAGATTCAGGCCTCGTGTGTGCCGCTGCATCTTCGATCCAACGGCTCCCCGGTGCTCATATTAGGTGCTCCCCGTAGGTTAATTACCCGCTACGGTGATTGGAGTAGTTGTGGGCCGAATGCTACGAAAATATAATCTAAATCGACCGGAATAAATGCCTACACAAATTAATCCAAGGTTGGAGTGCCCCTCGCAATGTAAATAGCTCCGGCTTTGCGAGGGATGGAGAGGTAGTAGCTTCAATGTGTGGAAGATACGGTGTGAGAAAGCGAGGTCAATCGAGAGACATATAGATAGAGAGACAAAGTGAGTGTGGTCCGACATTCATTGAACAAATATATATGCTCTAGAGAGATATTGTCCGATTGAGCTTTTTGGCAAGGGTGAGGGCTGTAAGATAGAGCTTGAGAGATGATCCAGTCACAGACGTGTAGATATATTTTGTGCGTGGGAGGAAGCAAGGTCAACCGATCACATAGGGTCGCCGTGCGATCGAAAGAGTGAGACGGGTTGGAGAGAGTGACCTAGATAGACGATGTGCGTGAGAGAGTATACAATGTGAATAGGTCGAATTGGGCTCAAACATGGTGATATATCATTTTTGTCCGAGAAAGAGCGAGGTCAATCGAGACATACGGAGAGAGAGAGAGGGATTGAGTGAGCGTGGCCCACCATGAGGTCGAAAGAGTGGTGGCGGCTTGGATGGACTGACCTAGATAGACAATCTGCGTGAGAGAGTATAGAGTGTGTCGATCGAGGCCCGAACAGGGAGATATATCATTTGTGTGTGAAAGAAAACGAGGTTAGACGAGACTCAGATAAAGAGAGCGAGATTGAGCGAGTGTGGCCCGCCGTGCGGAAGAAAGAGTGAGACAGTCTCCAGGGAGTGACCTAGATATACAACGTGCGTGCGTGCGCATGCACGAGAGGTTGGGGGGCTAGATAGGCAATGCATGTATTTAGCGCGAGAGGGTGAGAGGGAGAGGGGGGTGATAGAGAGCTTGGCATAGGGTGCAATGGCGGGTGTGTGAGGTAAATACATTTGGTAACAGAGTGGAAAAGGGGGTTGTGTAGTTGAGAGACTTAGAGATCGAAACATGGAGAGAAAGAATGAACGTGTGTTGGAAACCGATAGCTTCCTAAGGTGGTTAGGAGAGGAAGATTGACCGATACAGGAAGTATGTAGCGTTTGTGCGGGGGGGGGGGGGCTAAAAACAACATTTCAATGTACATAGTACAAAACTTAATATCGATGTTTCAATTCGGTGTACATTGTAAGATTTGAACCAAGGACCAGGCATATGGGTAATTATTTCGAATTCGTGCCATACTAAGTTTCGAAAAGTTGACAATGACTCAGTTTGTTGTGCTATTTTGTAGGTCATATGTTTGAATCCATCCAAAAGTTTTCTCACTACCATGGTGTTCATCATATACATATGAATTTGTATTAAAAAAGTAGCGTGGATACAGTGAAATGCGAAATCCACGTTACAATTGGAGATCGCTATGTAACACACACTCTAATTCAAATAACTAACTACGTGACACACACTCTAATTCAAATAACTAATTATGTGACACACACTCTAATCCACGTTAGCGTGGGTACCATTTCGATTTTTTTCGAATAACTCCTCGTTAATTAATTTATAGTACTCCCTCTGTTCACTTTTATAAGACCTTGAAGACATTTTAGACAATGTGCAAAACAATTCATTTTAAGTTATCTGAAACGACTTACAAAAGTGAACGAATGGAGTATCTCGTTTCAAATGACTAATTATTGCAAGGAAAACACGGGCATGGTAATACATACAGATTCGTTTGCAAATGAAAGAAGATTCGTTTGCATTCTCAAATGTAGGCGCACCAGGCAAACCAGGGTCGTGTCGGGGTCGACGTTGCTTCGGTGCCTTAAAGGCAACTGCCTTAGGTTCACTGACATGTGGGCCAGCCACCTGTTGGGCCCATATGTCATGGACACAAAGGGAGGTGCCTTAAGGCACCAAGCATAGTCCTGTCGGGGTGGTCGCCTGTGTCAGACGGACGCGTAGCACCCAGCCACCCACCCCCCCAAAAAAGGACGACAACAATATAAGTTCGCGCTTCCATGTTTCGGATTGAAATATCTGGCGGCTCCAATTCCAGCCCTGCAAAATCTCTCTTCTCCACCGTCCCCTTCCGCGCCCAGATTGCTCAAATCCCTAATTCGCCGCCAACCCTCGATCGCCCCTCATCTCGTCTCTTTCCCCACCGTTCCCCACCTCTGTGCCGGACGACGACGACGAAGATGACGGTCGTGCTTCACCACCGCACCGGAGCTACCTCATCTACGCCCTCGTCCACCGCACCGGGTGTTCCACCGACAATGTCGGCCGCCGCAACCGACATGCCTCACAGACACCGAGTTCCACTGCATCAGGTGCGCTTTACCGACGCCGTCTCCCAGCTCACCGGGGCTACTTCACCGAGCACATCATCACACCTCCACCCCCCGAGGCCGTTGGGGCTTCACCAACGGTCTCGTCCACCGCATCGTAGCGCTCCGCTGCCACTCAAGATCTGCATCCGTGCGCGGCCAGCCAGCGCATCACCCTCAACGGCTCTGAAGTGACCCGCACTCTAGCTAGGCGAGCATGCCCAAACGCCGGCCCGAACTAGGTATCCACACATCACTCCCTTGTGCACTATTCCGACGATGTTTGGATATCCTTTCACTGCTCTCTTAGCTTACACGCCTATGCAACTCTGACATTAACTCTTATTTCTCCTGGAGATATCATCTGAAACAAGCAAATCCATATTTTAGCAAAGCATGACGGCGCTACGGGATCTGGTACACATCCTGCACACCCGTATAAGCTTGTAAGTATCTGTCCTCCGGTACAACATCAAGGTCGATTCCTCTTATTTGATCAACCGTTCGCCGTGTCAAAAATGCAGAGGGGGATGCAAGGAGCACAAGGCCTGCACATCCAAGCAAGTGGTAACATGGACTTGTACATGGAACATCCCAAGCGCAAGCAGAGCTGTAGTGAGCCTATACAACGAGCTAGCGTAAGTCCCTGCATTTCATTTAATTCATACTGGCATTCATGTATGATTTGTGTGTAGTGGCTGATCCACGAATTCAAGTTACCAGGGGCGAACATTTAACTTCAAAAATATGAAGGCACTTACACTCTGGAAATCAACATAACTTGAGAAATGTGAAGCTACATGCATTTTGAAAACCAGCTAATGATCCAAAGTAGTTCAGATTATAAACACTAAATGATGCAAGCACCAAAAAACACAAAATGCAACATGGTGTACAAGGACTACAAACATGGTCTGTACCTGCTTGAATTATTCGTTCTCTGGATGAAAATATTGAAGTGTAATTACACGTATAACCAGTGCGCAAACTGCATATCAATATATCTATCCTGCACAAGTATGCCAATAGTTTCAAACAACAGATTAGAAAAGTATTTATGCTATGTTGTCATGATACGGGGACTTTCTGGTAGATGGCCTCGACGTTTCCTCAAGCTATGAAAATGCACTATAATTTGCTTGTCATCAATGCCTGCAAATCTCTGTCTCTCTCAACATAGTAGATCATCATTAGACACTAAATCCTTCAATGAGCTTGCAAAATGCTTGCATTAGATCCCTCATTAGACACTATATGTTCATCACCAGGAGCATGTAAATTGTTTGCATCAAATCCTTCATTAGCAGTCTGTTCATTAGACACTTCAGGCTCAAGAACAACATGAGCTTGTATGTTTGCACCGGAAACTTGATTATATACATCAGATTCAGTCAGTTCAGTATTGATTGGGGGAGTTATAAAATAAGTAGAAATTGGTTTCATTTGCTCATAGATTCCCTACATACAAGCAGTTTACAACACCGTCAGGTTTAACTATTGGCCAGAAATTGAAGAGTTGAATTAGATATAATCAGGGATGTGATGTACCTGCTCGTTGCGCATGCTACTCTTGCAAGCTGCGACTGTCCGTTTGCGCAAGCTCGATGCCATGCCCGTGCTGCCGCCGCTGCCTCCCACGCAGGCAACACCCAGGGTTGGATCTTCATCTTCTTGTCCTCCCATTTGCTTGAAGCCCGGCGACCGCCCTCCAACGAGGGCGCGAGGAAGTGCTGTGTCGGTCTGTCCAGTGGCGGCTAGGTTAGGAGCGAACCAGACTGCAGGCTAGAGCGAACCAGACTGGAGGCTGGAGCGAATGAATTGGGATTTTTCTGCTGTCGATCGATATGGGAGGCGCTCGTTTGGGCCTCAAGCCTGCTATAGGGCCTGCCTTGCACTTATGTTATTGGCCCATCCAAATTGAAACATTTTTCTTCATTTTTTACATTGCCTGCTCGTGCATTGGGACAAACAAAACTAGCGTGGACCAAGCTGGACGACTCAAACTAGGTGCACACTTTCTAGCCACCTGAGGCGGCCGCCCATACCAGCCCCTATGGTGGCGTCGCCCCTTTTTGTGTGTATGATTGGATAGTGAAAAATATTCCGGTGGCGCTTTTGATTCACCCACAGAATGGTTGAATTGCTTGTTTCTATGAACTGAGTTCGCCAATAATGTGAAGGATGCCAGTCTTTTCATCCTATTGTAGATTACTTAGATCTCGATATGCCAAAAGTAATCGCATGAAATATACAGTAAAAGCCAGTGTGATGTGTTTGGCTACAACTAGTCTGACTACACGTCCTCATATAACATATCAAGGACGCACCATCTTACCAGATTAACCATTCGACTTACCCATGCAGTGCGGGAAGAAAGAAGTATTGGGACTGCGTATCTAAGCAATTGATGCCATGGACTCCTTCGTACAACCTTGTAAGAGAAAAAGAAGTTGCAGTGTGCCTGTACAAAGAACTAGCGTAAATTCAGTTACCTGCTTCTCGGAATTTTAGTTAGCCACTTATTGCAAAATTGTTCAATTACGTTGCTTGGCTTAATTTAGTTTGCTACTGATTACATAATGGCACAGCCTGTTAATCATATTGTAGATTGCGCCTATCTATGTGTTTGATACTTACTATTAAGAATTACCTGTTTGCCTTAACTTAAATATCTACTTGTTTGTTTAACTGCTTTGCTGCTGCAACAGCGGGTTACAATGATGTTAATGACTACTTTTCACCATCCAATTGAAACTCTTTAATTCCTTGTTTGTTTAACTAGTTTGCTATTATAACTCCCAGTTGAGATGTTTTGCTAACTTCAACTTTTCTGAATCCAAACGGAACTTTAATGGCAAAACAGGTTAGCCCAAGATCAAAGAGCGAGGTCCCCATGGACGTTGCATCATCCCACAGCAGTGGCACCGGCCCAATCGTGCATTATGAATTGCTAACTGCTGATGCTCTAGAGGCTAAACTAGTGGTAGAAAGAGATTCTGCTTCTGCACTTAGAGATGAAGTTGACATGTTGAGGAAGAAAACAGCACGATCACAAGCAATACTCAAGACAACCATTAAATATTTGGTGGATTTCAAAACGAAGCAAGCTAAGACTGACCAGATTGTTAAGGTCCTGAAGGAAAAAGGAAATTAAATTCCTACTTGGTAAATCATAGGTGAAATGTTCTTTCCATAGTTGAATAACATTTGTGTTGTCTGTTCATGTAATCAATCAAACCATTTGTTTTAGAGATCATGTAATAATTGTTTTTTTGTTTTTTGTTTGTAATTTTATTTGAGCACAAGTCTGTATTAATTGATAAGACTCGGAGACATTTCATTTGGATTGCTGTGCCAGACCTACAAATATGCCAATCGGGCTGAATGTGCATTCAACAATAGTGGTATAGATGGACCATAAGTGGCACACATCGGAAAGGGCCAAGATGCTGGCTAAAAAAGGATGTTGTTGTAGCCAAAAAAAAGTACAACGGCCTGGCTTATGTATGTTAGTTGATATTATTGATCCATATACTCTATAAGTGTTTATATGTCTGTTAGTTCCGTACATTCTTGGTTGATTGACTCGGTATTTGAATCTTGATACATCGCTTGTGTACATATCTAAATGGGAGTACACATTATGCTGCGTGTGACATTTGAGTTGGACATGAAGTGTTCCAAATATTCGAATTCACCTTAAACTAGATTCTAGTTTCTGAATTTGAGTATCAGCATTTGTAAACCATATTCATATATGACAGTGGAATACATCTTTGTTGTCCTTTTGAAGATATATAAAAACACATAGAATGATTTATAAAGATTCATGTAGGAATACAAAATGGATTCGAACTTAGTTTCCAGGGTAAACGTGGATGCTTATTGTCCCAAAATTCGAAAGAAACAGCAAAATGTCCACTCCCACATCGGTTGCCCAAAGCCAAGTGTTTGAGAGATGGAAATTACTGTCTACCCATTACACGGACAATCCATCGGCCCGATTTCCACTGCTCTAAATAGGGGTAGGTTAGTAACTTCAATTAGACGTGACACGACCGCCTCTGAGCCCATTTCGACACGGTGGGCGTCAAACATGGGCGGCAAAACTCATTTGATTCAAGCTCGTCCAAAAGACCTCTGTTTCTCCCTCCATTCCCCATTCATACACGGTGGGCGGCAAAACACCCTCTCCTCGTCCGAAATAGATGTAGGCTAATATTTTAAATAGGGGCAGATGTGTAACTTCCATCAGACGTGACACAACCGCCCTACCTGTGAGCCCTGTTCATACACCATGGGCGCCAACCGTGGGCGGCAAAACACCCTCTCCTCGCCCGAAATCGATGTAGGCTAATATTTTAAATAGGGGCAGATGTGTAAGTTCCATCAGACGTGACACAAACGCCCTACCTGTCAGCCCCGTTCATACACCGTGGGCGCCAACCGTGGGCGGAAAAACACCCTCTCCTCGCCTGAAATAGTTACCGGCAAATATTTGGGAGATGCGAGATTATCGTCCTATCCCCAACCGGCGAGACGTCCAAATTTGAAACGGGGGATAAGTTCATAACTTTCCCATATTTCAGACAGGCGTGTCCCAAAAACATGGTTCCCCATACCTCTCCCTCCATTTTCCCATTCATACACCATCCGCGCTAGAACACCCCATTCCCACACCAGCCTCCGTCCGCCACCCCATCCATCGCCGCTGTCCTCCACCACATCCATCGCCACCTTCCTCCACCATGCCGGAGCGCCTACCAAGACCGTGTCGTCCACTGCTAGAGATGGACGTTTTTCATCCACGACGACAGACCAATAGCCTTGCATCGCGTCCTCTCGCTTCATCGGCGCCGTCGTCCTCTTTGCCGGGGCCGCTTACACGACCTTCTCTTCCACCGCAACGGGACTTATCCCCCAATGCACCCGTCTACCGTCGCAGATCTGCTTCAACGCCACTGACAGCCATCGCACCCCCAATGCCTACACGGCACCGCAAGAGAGGTGGTACTTCATATCTCCTCAACTTTTTTATCTCAACCAGAAAATAGATCTTAACTTGGTTACTCTACTTTCTTTTCAACTCTTAGAATTTAGTTCTTAGTTCGAAGCAAACAATGGATGCTAAATATCATTTCTCCGGTTTGCAGCTTCAAATCTGCCATGGCACAGCCATAATACGGTTTAATTGATCATGCTTAGGGTTTAATTGATCATGTTGGTTCCGTGGTAGTTTCTTTAATAGAAATCAGAGGGAAACCCTCTTTTGCTAAAAAATATATGCTTAGAGTTTTCCCCTTTTATGATCACTATATGATGAGAATACATGCTTTGTGTCATAATAACACTGCTCCACCCATCAACCTAAACAAGCCTAGTTGTTCAAGTATGAATCTGATATTATTAAAACAAAGTTTTTTAATTGGTCAGCTAAATGTTCCTAAATTAGTTTCGAAAATGCATGTTCATCGCTCGGATGTGTATCTCTGTGTGTGGTCTGGTCAGCATGGTTGGGGAGGTGAACTTTGCATATGCATGGGTTTATAGGGAGACACTCTCCGAGTTGAAACCGCAATGCATTCCATAGATAATCTGACTACTTTTATGTTTTCATGAATCTCAGATTTTGAACAACATCATAATGATTATGAGCTTGCACGCATGAAAATAATAAAGCAGAACAATGCCATGGCTGTCAAACTTGGCATTAAGGGACTGAAATCAAGTCAGGATGCAATGCAATGCAAACACTCTTCACCTACAGATTCATGCTCAGAATATGATCCTAACAGTGATTCTGAGCTAGAGGGAGACCTAAGTCAATGTAGCTCCCTAGTGGAGGAGTCAGAGGAAGATGCCCTATCTTATTCACCCATCAAGGTACTTGCTCTAACTTTCCATGGTTACATTGCTCGCACATATCCTGCAACTGATGCTTTGCATTGCTTCTACTTTGTTGAACTGCCATTAGCTTAGTTTACATATCGTGTATGTGAATACGCCCTGCCTATCCATTTTTAGTACATATTCCATCTGTCATCATACCATATTTATCCATTCAAATGCTGTTCTTGTGTATCAGACGTTCAAAAGGAAGAGGGTGATTGCTGATCGTGGAGGAGCACAAGCAAAGTATTTGGAAAATGTAGTGGCACCTGATAAATCAAATAGCCCATTAGGTGTAGTTGCAATATCACTTGACCCACAAAATACCCCAACTCTAGCCCTACTACACTGGTCATTTTCTGATGCCCCAACTCAGCAGACCCCAACTACAGCAAACAGTATGATTATGCCAGTTGACATAGCACGAGCTGTACGACGCAAAACCCCCATTCCAGCAAAGAGTACACCAAATCCAGTTGCCAAATCCCTTTTCGAACCAGAGAGAGCCCCAATTGCAGCAAATAGGACCCCTGTTCCATTTCTTCCCAGTTTAGAAGACGAAGCTTATGTTGTTGTGAGGAACTTTGTGCGCATCTTTCCTTCATGGAAAGATTATACCGCAGACACAGAACAATTTCTAGTCTTCCTCCGCAAGTTACGCGTAAGTAATGTACTAATGTTATTCATGGTCATTACTGCATATGTTTCTGCTGATAGAAGACATAAGATTTCATTCTTTTAAATAGGCGAGGCGCAAACTGGATTGTGATGACGAGCAAGGGTTGGTTGCGCTTTTCAAGCACTCATTGATGAAGTATCGTTCCTACCTGAGGCAAGCGCACTTCGATGGCAAGCCTCTGAACGAAATTTCTATAAAGTCTCCGGTGCTACATTTATCCGACGGTGACTGGAATAATCTTGTTACACATTGGTCTTGGCTGCAGCGTAAGGTACTATCTATGATATCGCATCACAATTTGAACTACATTTCTGCATTTGCCTTAATGTCTCACTTGTATGAAAACTGTTAGCAGAAGAACATTCGTTCTCAAGGGACCACATAATCTCGCAACTATACTACACACTGCATTGCTCTTGTGAGTACCTCTTGCCCTGTATGACCATACTTACTTTCATAGCTTTTTGATTATATAGCATCACTGCACATGTTAGCCTCGTAATCGTCCATTTGGTGGACATTATAAGATCCGTATGGACTCTTACATAAATTTAGAATCAACCCAATGCTTTTGAAGAGGTTTAGCTCTGCAGTCCTCTTGTAAGGACTGAACGTGGTCTATCACTGTACTTACATTAACAGCTACTCCCTCTGTCCCATAATATAAGAACATTTTGTACAGTACACCAGTGTTCAAAACACTCTTGTATTATGGGAAGAGGGATTAGTTCATTTTGTAGCATTCTGCATCTTATCTCCCTCGCCCACCATTTACTAAAAAAGATCAGATCTATATTTAATCTTACCAACAAGTAGAATACACAGACAATGCCAGTGCAGAAGTGTAGCCCATTGCTCTTGTCAGTACATTTTGTCCTGTAACGCTTGTACTTCTAGGGATTGGTAGTTGATTATGTAGCATCAATCTGCATCTTATCTTCATTATCCTCTATCCCTTCTAGTATTATCATATCTATAATTACTCTCTACAAAATATAGAGTACAAGCAATGCTTATGAAGAAGATTCTATGCTGAAATTCTTGGGTTATCCTTCCCTTGCCATGGAGAAGGGCATTATAAAGCCGGTGTTAACTGTTAATGTAAGTCAGTCCTTCTAAAGCCTTTATCCTCAACTGCTGTTTAATTTGCTCATACTCCCTATCGTTTACTGCTGTTTAGTTTGCTGTTTCTACCAAAATGCATGTTCGTAAGAACTGTAAGTTCTAAGTTTTACTTGTAAAACCAAATTCCTTATTTATACCATGCACATTACTTAATACTCCCTATATGTATGCTTGTTTTTGTGGATCTATAATCCAGTGTGTGGTGAAGCAGCCTACGTTTGCACCTTGTCATCTCCTGTTTTATCTTACTGATGTGGCTGATGATATGAACAACATGCCATGCACATTATCCAAAATAGATACAATGATTTTCTTTGCCCTTCATCTATGCTTGTTATGTTGACATGGTAATCCAGTAGTGTGGTGAAGCTCCCCACATTATGAACAATGCCAAATTATGCTATTGATATTTTGAACATACTCTTTATTTCCTAATTTGAAATTGGATAGAATTGACAGAACAGTTATCATCTTTGTTTATACATGCGCAAAACATGTCATGTCTCTGCTTTGTTTCAGGGTGATATGCCTGATGGCATGCACAAGTCTGCTGAAGGCTGTGAGACAAACCCAACATATATTGCAGCAAAGAAGGCAAAACATCTTGAAGATAGCGAGACAATCCCAAAGTCTTGTCTTGATGCAGTGTTCAAGTTACTTGAGACTAACAGTCAGACAAGCTCACAGAATTCGTTGTCTGAATCAGTTCGACTTCTTCAGTCCCAAGTTCTAGCAGGAAGGCATTCTGCAACTCAACTTCGACTTGAAGTCTTATCTCTAAGAAAGATTGCGGAGAACACCAGTGAGAACCTCATCGCTAAACAACTACACCTGGAAGCTATGACCGACATGCTAGGCCGGTCTCACAGCCTTGCTCAGCAGCCTGCGTAGTAGTTCCCCCGCAAGGCTAACCTTTCTTGGACTGTCTTGGAAGTGGTCTCGGTTTAGTATTATTTTGTTACGCTGCAATGGTGCCCAATTTTTGTAATCTGCTTCTTCGTTGCGCTTTATGATCACTGGTGGTGAACTTTGATGCCTAGTGGATGTAATATACCTTAAATCCTTTATTGTGTAGTGTAGGTTTATTCTTAGTTACTATGCCGTAATTTCTTTATTGTATAGAGTAGGTTTGTTCTTAATTCCTACTAGTTACGCAGTAGCCCGAAATGAACCGCGACCCATGATTGTGCGAATCAAATCACGGGCTTTTAACAGGCCAAAATTGTCTGGGTCCTTGTTTGGCCCAATCAGATATCGGTTGCGAGCAGGCCGGATGCAAACCGGGCCGTAGTTAGGCCCAACTATATGACGGGCTTTTAACAGGCCGAAATTAATATAGGGCCGAAATGTTAAACGGGCCCTTAACAGGCCAAAACTAATATCAGGCCGAATTACTAAGTGGGCCTTTAGCAAGTGGGCCCAAAAGCATACTGTCCAGTTGACGGGCCATCTGATATGGGCCATAATTGAGCCCAAAGCCTCTTAAAGGGCCGGACCTGATCTGGGCCGTAATTTGGCCCAGAACGTGGTAGGCTTTTAACGGGCCGGATCTCATATGGGCCACTATTAGGCCCGGGGCGTGGTAGACCATTAATGGACCGGATCAAATATGGGCCGGCATTTGGCCCAAAACATGGCAGCCAGTTAATGGGCCGGCCTACTAGGGTCCTCAAAATTTTTTGGGCCTACAGTTGGGCCGACCCATTAATGTCGGCAAAATCTCGTGGCCTTTAGCTGGGCCGGCCCATTATGACCCGCAAGAATCTTGTGGTCTTTACCTGGGCCGACCCATTATGGCACACAAAAATCTTGTGGGCCTTTACCTGGGCTGGCCCATTATGGCCCGCAAAATCTTGTGGGCCTTTAGCTGGGCCAGCCCATTATGGTCCGCAAAATCTCGTGGGCCTTTAGCTGGGCCAGCCCATTATGGTCCGCAAAATCTTGTGGGCCTTTAGTTGGGTCAGCCCATTTAAACTTGTTGGGCCGTGCCACGTGTCGACGTATCATAGGCGCCTTCTGTCCAGTGAGTGGATGACATCTGTCCCGAAGATGAGCCGACACATGTTTCCTCTAGCCAATGATGATTTTACACGTGAAAAATCCCCATTGGCCGAGGCTGTTAACAGGTTATCGGATCCAAAACCCGACCCGATAGCTTAACGGCGTTCCGTTACGGTGGATGCCACATGTCGGTCACCCTTGACGAAAGCACTTCTGTGACGCGCGATTTATCATCATGGAAGTGGACACTTCCGTGATGATAATTTTGGTAATGTCATGGAACACTTCTACGACATCACATGTATGACTATCTTGATTCTGTCATAGATTTGTCATGGATGTACATGCATGACAAAAAAGCGACCTACTGTGACAAACACGTATCATCACGGAAGTGTATTTTTTGTAATGCCATTACAGAAGGAAGGTACCTCCCAATCATTTCGTAGCAAGATAAGATGACAAAGAAAATGCTTATCCGAGTTCAAGAGTAGAGAACCAAAAGTGCTAACTGGAAAGGAATAATTTTCCCTAACATATTTAAGAAACTAAAGGTCAGTATTGCAAGGACACGATATCTTGAGGAGCTTTGGAATGGAAAGGATGGATTTGAGGTCAAGCATATGCAAGGAAGAGCCAAAGATACGTAGTCAACTTGGACAAATGGACATGTTCATGTGGATATTTTCAGCTAGTAGGCCTTCCATGCTCTCATGACAACAGTGTTATGTACAAGAGTGGAGAAAATATAGAGGATTTCATTCACAAGTGCTACTACATTAAAACATTCAAGAAGATATATGAGAACTACCTGCAACCAGTAGAGGATGTAGAAAACTAGCTAGTTTCTCAAAATCCTAGGCCAGTGACACCTAGATATATTGCCATGCCAGGAGCAAGGAAGAAATTGGCAGGAAATGACAGGAGGAGAGAAGAGGGAGAAGCACCCACTGGGAAGAAGTTGAGCGAGCATGGCGTTCAAATCACTTGTGGATTTTTTAAGTCCAAGGGACACAACAAAGGTTCTTGTCATCATAATCCAAATAGGAACAAAAAAGCAAAGGCATTTCTTGTCAAGAAAAGAAAAAAAAACTTAGGGAAGCAGATTAATTTATTGGCCAATTTACTATGAACAATAGAATTGTATGCTTTGTTTCTGTAATAAGCAATTGATCTTTCTTTTCTCTTTTCTTTGATCTATTATAAACGTAATGCAGGAAGCACATATTGAAGCATTGAAAAGAAGGACTGCAACAAACACTGTGCCCGCAACAAACATTCAACTTGTAACAAGGAAAAAAGCTACTCAAAGTTCTCAACATGCATTAGCCTCAAGCTCTCAACCTACAACCACAAGCTTTAGGCCTCCTAGAGGTACCAAAAATTCTGCAACAACTACAAATGTTGCACCTGGAAGAAGCACATCTACTGGCAGGGGGTGAGTAGCAAACAGAGGGAGAGGAGGTACAAATGATGAACCTGGAGGAGGCACATCTATTGGTTGGGCAGAGGAGCAAAGAGAGGCACACGAGGGTACATGTCCTACTTCACAATAAGTGGAAACTACTGAAGTTGTTCCTTTCAATGTTATTTTGGTTATGTGGATCAAATCATGTGAATTTGTCGTCATATTGGATGTGAAGCTACTAGTTATTTTGACTGTCGGTGTCCCTGAACTTGTGGTTATGTTGTATGTGAACTAGTTGGTTATGTGTAATGTAGTGTTAATTAATTGGTCTTTATGTGTGATATTAGGACATCTCCAACGTTGACCCTCAAACAACCCGCATACGTCCGGACCGCGTGGTCCGGACCCCAGAAGCCATCCGACGTGTTCCTGTATCGGTCCACTTGGCGGTCCGGACACACTTTTTCTCACAAACCAGAGACAAAATTAGGGGGGCATCCGGACCGCTGCCACGCCTGCTCCTAACTACCCTGGCCACCAAAAACCCTGCTCCTTCACTCGCTTGAGTTCCCACCTAGGCCAGAGGCCCGCATTCATGCTGTAGAGCGGTTGCTCCGCATTGACGCTGGCCTAGAGCGGACGCGACCTCTCACTAGCGCCAGCACTGAAGCGACGCACTGGCTGAGAGCGCCGCCGACGAAACGTTTACTGAACGGGACCATTCAATGCCCGTATGTCCGTATGCCGCCATTAAGCAGGCTCACTAACCGAGGAACCAACTCCGCCGCCATGCATTTACGCACCCGGACGCTTGGCCTCGCTAGAATCCGCTATTTAAGGGTGGTCACACCCGGCTAAACTCCACACCACAACATATCCACTCCACATCCTCCTCCTTGCACCACATCCGCCATGACCGTGAGCGGGAACACTCTATGGGAGAGCCTGTCAATGGAGATGAAGCACGAGATCGTCGCCTTTGCAGCCACCAGGCAGAGCCGTTGTGCCAGGAGGACCGAGGCCGGCATGCCGATCAACTCCCCCGAGCTCTCCAACGACGACCCGACAATGGATACGGGGTCCGACGACGACACTGCACGAGAGCCAGCGTCAGTGCATGTCGACTTGACCATGAAGCAGGCGCAGGTGCACTACGATGTCGCAATGGTGGATGAGGAGCAGCCTACGCCGGCTCCTATGTTGGTGTTCCGACAGGCGCAGGAGGAGCAGAGGTACAACTGCTCCTCCTCGAGTAACACCAGCTGGTCGAGGGCCAAATCTACGCAAGCGTGCAAGCGAGGAGGCCATGGCCACGGCAAACCCGAACTCTACTGCGGAGCAGTTGACGCTCTACAAAGCCGCGCGTGCTCAACCTGCTGCTTGCAACATAATGAAAAATGTTTGAAATGTAATGAATTTCGTCCCGTTTATATGAACCATCATGTTTGCAAAAATTTCGTCTGGTTAGTTGAAACCTGGCTTGAAATGTATGCGAGCATCGTTGGATGGCCGGCTCTCGCATCATGTCCGTGGACTGCCCCCCTGTCCATGGACAGATGTGGGAGCAAATTTGCAGGTCAATGTCGGAGATGCTCTTAGTCTCTATAAATTTCCTGTTATTTTGTCGTCTTATGAAGATGATCTATATGACTGCTGTCAAGTAGTTAGCACTTATTTTGGCAGCAACCTATGAACATGATTTTGACAACAAAGATGTCAAAATGATCTATACGACTAATGTGAAGTAGACAACACTGATTTTCACGGCAAGATATGAACTTTTTTTTGACATCAAGCTGTGAAGATGTGTAAAAAATGACATTGCACACAACCATATTTCCAAATACACAAATCACACAAGTGGCACTACATACCTCATGTCAAGATTTTGAAATTGAATTGCATTCAAATACATTACATTGCTGCAAAGGATTGCCTGAAATTCATTACTAACATATTCACTAGCCTAACATCATCCCTGCAACTATACCATACATAAATATTAAAATATCACAATGCCATAAAAATATCTTTTTTCTAACACGTCCCTCACTAACTAATTTTTTTCATTTACTTTCATCATCACTACATCACCGAAAGCTGCAATACCAGAAGATCCTTCACTTAAAAATGCAACAACATCTGCCTCCAGCTTCCACAATCTATCTCAAAGATCTCCCAACAATCCACGCACAAATGGAGTGGTAGGCCCATCATGCCAGTCAATGAAGCCATGCCATTCAATTCATGCAATTTTCTCAGACGGAATAACAAGAAACAAAGCAGACCAGAGGAACAAGGCAGAGCGCAAGAACAAATCAGAGCATACCTGAGTTTCAACGCATGCATAGTACCTCCTTCGAGGGTTCGCTGGACTCCAGGAAATCCAACGCAATGCCTTCTTCCCATGATGGGGGCAGTAAATTGATGGCTTCTCCCGATAGGGCACCGACGACCTTGCTGCTTCGCATCTCCGGCGAATCCCTCCGCCGCGGAAACACAAATGAAACAAACGACACCGATGACAATGTTGCTTCCGCCGCCAAGCGCTTGCCAATTGTTGCTCTCTTCCCCTCGCGTGAACCATAATTTGGTTCCCATCTCACGTTTGAAAATATGTGGCCCATCCGATGCAGTGTTTCAAGTTAGCAATTCTACCATCCCATGGTGCCATGTCCGCTGATCCCCTCCCAGGATTCAAAACAGTCTTCACTCTATTTATTGAGACGCATCCTTTTTTTCAAGAAGGAAGATTACTCCCGGCCTCTGCATCACCAGGATGCACACAATCATCTTTATTAAATATTCAGCAGAGTCTAACAAAATTAATATAAGGATCAACCCGAGGCCTTCTTCTAGACGAACAAAGTCGCTACACCTACATCAATACAGATGTGCCTTGTCTATATAACATACACAATCTAATCCAGATGTCTTAATACCATTCGGTCTAGGCGTCCTATAACATGCACGCATGCACACGCTGAAGGATCCGCCACCACCATCCCGTCTTCAGGAGAAATCACTGCATAGATCTTGCCAGTCCCTTCTGCCGTCGACGTCACCACGACACCAGACAGCGTCACCAGCCTGCGCGCGTCGATCAAACCGCATCCAACTTTGAGACTCCACCTCTCCACGCCGTCGAGACCCACCGTCTTCAATGTGGTCGATGTAACACCGCTCCACTTGTTGGCCTCTCCAGTGAATCACTGCTCTAAGACGATGCCCTAGGAGGGTGAGAGGCATCAAAATGTCCGTCATCATCCGATCTGGGAGACCCAGACCTAGGGTTTCCTCCGTAACAGCTACCACCTGGAGGAAGAGGGGCACGCCATCTGCAACTGCCGACGTACTCAAGCGGTGCCTTCAAGAAGGGCACGACGCGAAGAGCGCCGTCACTGCCTTAGGGTTTTCACCCGAGAGACTGTGAGGTGGGAAAAGGTAGGGCGGATCCGAACAACGTCTCCAAAAAGAAAAACGGCACCCTCGGGTGTCGTCGCCATCACGGCCGGCATAAGACGACCTAGGAATTATCCCAATCCGAATCCCCACCTTCCGCTCTGTCCCAACCCAGTAACTGGCTAGCAACGCGACCATGTCCAGTAAGACACCGTGCACACAACATGGGTTGGTGAAAGAAGCAGCTCGGCGCCATAGGCCACCGGGGCAGCAAGCCGCGGAGTGAATCTCCGGCCATCCGGTCCGAACCTCGGCAGCCTGGCGATGTCCCCTTGTGGACTCAAATTCCGAGTGCGGAAGAAGAATTCATTTTTCCCATTCATTTTCCCCTTGTGGACTTCGACGTACGTAGCTGCGTCCACCGTCACGTGCACCACTGCCCTTATTTTTTACATCTCTCCACCGTGAGGCGAGGGAGGCAGACGAGATCCGATGCGTAGGCAGATTTAACGAGACGGACGGCAGCATCTTCCGTTTGCTGGCAGCTTTATTGCAGACCCGACGAGGGGGTTGGCTGTGCCTCGCTTGGGCCCCAGCTTGCCCAGCACAACAGTAACAGGAAGCAGTTTTTTATTCTTCTCTCGTTCTTCCTTCCTTCTTTCCTTCCTTCCATGGGTGCAAAAAATCTTCAACTGCGTTTTCTACAAATAAAATGTTGCTTCGAGTTTCAGAATATTGTTTTGGCGAGCTTAGACATTTCGGCCCCATGTAGCCGATGCTGCATAATACTCGTAACTCCACGCTGTCAATGGGGCTTATCATTTCAATGGGATCGGTCCACCTGACCTGATCCACGGGCCGCACGGCTCTTATTTTCAAGTCAGACAGTGGCACGAGCGATCTGGAGAAGCAGGACACCTGGACCCCTCCTTCACGCAAGACGATCATGACTCAGAGGAGACGACATAAACGGGACACATTTTTGTAATCCTTTCCCATTCATGAACCGATCGCCACGTCAATGATTGATGCCCATGATGAACTCACTCATTCATGAGAAAAGGAGGCGTGGCTTTTGTGCGGGAGATTACATGGAACACCTGGCATGCAAATCGACAGGCGTCAGCAAGCTAGCTAAGCTAGCTCTTCATTTTCCAAATGTTTCATATCGTAGTTGGAACACCTACCCTCTTTCGTCTAGTGCCTACCCGTAATTGTCTGGAGCGGGCACCTGTCCTTAGTTGTGAAGTTGTTCTTGGCTTGGCTACGCACAAAATAATACTACTACTATCCAGCTCTTTAACGTACCAAAGTGGCTCATGGATCTTAGAAGAAGAAGCCTAACTATGGCCACGTATGATTTGCAAACTAAATTAATTCCACAAACTATGCACAATACACGGCGGGAAAACTGACCAGTTATCGCTCTCCCAGGGGCCCGGATCAAGACCCCGTCGCCACATCGCCAAGTTCCCGCGCACCACCTCTTGACACCGCCGGAAAGCATCGGTGGGTGAAGCATGACCGACGTCAACGGCAGCGGGGCCTTCCCTCGCGCGGTGGCACGATCCCTACCGTAGAGTTCGTAGCCGACACACCAGGCATGATGGTAGTCTCCCTTGATCCCCGACAGTAACAACTGTTGCGGCCTGATCCTTTAGCCCCGATCTCATTTGCAATTTGAAAGTACGCTAGCTTAGAGTCATGATGCAGGGTGTTAATCACCCTTAAGCAGTCTGCTGCAATCCTCGCTTGCCAGATCAGCAGATCCTCTGACAACGAGAGAGCCTCCCGCACTGCAAGTGCTTCGACAGTTTTAACGTCTAATACTCCCCAGAAAGCCATCAAAGATGACCGTAGAAAATCACAAGTACTGCTACCCCACTCAAACCTAGGCATTTACTTTTTATCTTCTTTCTGATGGAGCTACGGTTGGGCCAAACCAAGCTATGGCCCGCCCATCCCATCTCTCCCGATCTTCTAAGTTCTAACACTGTCATCTATGGTGGCCTCTCCAGGGAGCTCTTATTTGGTGCGACGCTTTGGCGAACAAGCCAGCGCAAGCCCCCCCCCCCCCCCCCCCCCCCCCCCCCCCCCCCCCCCGCGCGTGCGCCCCCTATCGTGACGACCCATGAGCGGGACTAGGCGGCTCACAATTTTTATTCCATTTTTTGCTTTTATTTTTCCTTCTTTAAAATAAGTTCAAAATTTCAAAAAAACTGAACTTTGGAAAATGTTCCAGAAATCATAAAAAGATCGTTGTTTAAAAAATGTTCGTAAATTTAGAAAATTTTAATGAATTTTAAAGAAAATTCATCTCATGATTTCAAAAAGAAATGTTCGTGTCTTAAAAAATGATCATGAATTTTTTAAAAATGTTCAGAACAATGCTCGGGAATTTCAGATTTTTTTCCCAAATTATATAAAAATTTACAAAAAATTTAAAAAATGTTCGCTGATTAAAAACTTATTCATGAATTCAAAAAAGTTTGTCGAAAAAAAATCTTCTAAATTTCAAAAAATGTTCGCCTATGCAAAAACCTTCACAAATGTACTCAATTTAAAAATATATTAGTGAATACAAAAAATCTTCAGAAATTTTATAAAAATGTTCGCAATTTCAAAAATATGGTGAACATTTTTTAAATTTGAAAGATGCTCACACGATTTGAAGAAAAAGTTCATTGATTTGAAATAAAGTCCATGAATTTCAACATGGTCGAAATTCAAAGATATGATGAACATTTTTTAATTCAAAGAATAAATTGTGAATTCGAAAAATGTTCCCAGATTTCAGAAAATGTTTTTGAAATTTGGAAAAGAAAAAAATGAATAAGGAAAACGGAAAAAATAAAAGAGAAGTAATAAAATAATAAATAAATTAAATAAAAAGTATTAAATAAAAATTGAAATTGAAATTAAAAACTAAAAATGAGAACGAAAAATAAAGGAAATAACGAAAAATAAAAAAAGAAGAAAAAAACCCGCAAGGAGAAACAAAAGAAAGAAAAAACTTGTCTGGTGATGAAGCTTAAGGCTGGGCCAAACCAGGCTATGGCCCTCCCTGCCCAACGAAAATTCAGTGAAGAGTAGTGCTAAATTTGGGCCAGAGAACAACATTTTAGAGGTATTCTCACATGGCCCGTCTGCAGCTCCGCCACTGCTCTTCTAAAAGAAACTACCTTTTTTTCTGAAACGAAATGACCACCTATTATTTTTCTTGACGCAAGGCTGCTCTCTCATGTCACGGCCGCTACTTCCTAGAGAAAGCAGAGGAAAATTAGGAAGAGGAAGGAGATGCGGTCATCAGGGCTGTGTGTCAGGCTCGCTGTGGTTGCAGTTATATCTTCAGATAGTGTAACAGTTAGGTTCAGTAGTTGGATGGCTGAGATCGCTCCTCACCTCTCCAGTGTGCGTCGCTAGCCGTTAGATTTCACTGTACCGTTTCATTGCCGTTACTGTTACTTTTCTGGCTGTTGCCAGCACTCTCTCCACCTATTAAAGCAGTCGGGTTGTGGCTGTCTTGAAAGAGAATCTTCTGTGATAATTGCCGTGATGGCTAAGTAAACATATAGCTAATACAAACACCTTAGATCTGGGCGAGTTTTCCCCATTTTCTCCGTAATGTTTCTCAGGTGGCAGAATTGGTTCTCCTCCAAGTATTCCCACCCTCTTCTTTGGTGTCGATGGCGGCGAGGCGGCGGTGATCGACAGCAGTGTAGGAGGCGGTGTACTGTTCGGGTACAGATCAGTCGAGCCGGAGCGGTTGGTTGAGCTCACTGCTCAATTGGTAAAATTCCACGTCTGATGCACTGATCCGTGTACCTTGGCGGCGTGGATCGAGGCGGCGGCAGGATCTGGAGTGAGGAAAGGTTGCGGGAATTTCTGTGGTAAAATTCCTTACTTCTTCTTCAGATCAGGGCGATGGGTCGTGCAAAGGGGATCGACGAGGCGGATTTGCAAGACATGTTATCCCTGAGAGATGATGTGGGAATCATGCAGAAGGACCAGGCTCAGATGCAAGCTGACATGGGCAAATTGCATGATGATGTGCACTCTATCAATTCTAAGCAAGGGGAAATTGCAACTCAAGTGGGCAATGTTGAACAGGTTGTTCTGGATCTGGGCAAACAACTCTCGACTATAATCTCAGTGTTACAAGCTGTCGTGGTTTTGTCACGGCAGATGTCCTAGAGAAAGGACTTAGTCGTGGAGCCATCGCGACGGGTTAGCTTGAAGGGGTTAAAGCGGACACAGGGACGGAAGAGAGTTTATACTAGTTCGGCCCCTTCGATGAAGGTAAAAGCCTACGTCTAGTTGTGATGGAATTGATGGGGTTTCGATGACTAGGGAGCAAACAAGCTTCGCCTATGTCTCAAGTTGTTGTCTGTTGTCCTTGAACCGCCGCCGGGTCGTCCCCTTATATACACGGGTGACGCCCGTCGGTTCACAGAGTCCCAATACCGGCTCATAGATGTGTCCGGTTTGGTCTCTACTTATTCCTAACTTACAATACAAGTTAACTACCAACGCCGGTTTACGGCTACAGGCCTTGAACCGACCATGGGCCTTGAGCCCTCATCTGCCTTCTTGGGCTTTAACATACTTAACTAATGACGAAGTTAACCCGGCCCAGATAGGCCGGTTTACGCCCAGTAATAATATCCCCAACATTAGGCCCCAGATTGATTTGAACATGTTCATGTCAATCCTTTAGCAAAAATCTTTATCTTCAATATCTTCTTGTAGTTTGTTGAACCGCCGTGATGTCATCTTCTCTGGTCGTTGTAAACCGGCGTGACGTCACCTGTTATAAAGGACCTTAATAGGTCTGCGAAAATTAAGGCGACATCTTCGTTCCCAAACCCTCGGTCCCTTGATTTTCGCGCCTGACTCCGGTCCCTTGCCTTATAAATAGGACCGAAGGGTCATTTCTTTTTCCCCTCCATGCCCTTCTGCTTTGTCTTCCTCATGTCGCACAGCTTTGGAGCTCCGCCGCCACCGTCAACCTCTACATCAACCTTGGCCGCTGCATCAACCTGGGCGCACCAGAGTACCGCGGCAACCTTCCGCGTCTTTCTCATCTCCAGTAAGTCTTCTGTTCTTTTCAACACAGATCTGTTCTAGGGTTTCATGTTCTTCTAGTGTTCATCGCCTGTTTCGTGTTCATACGATAGCTCCTAGATGCATCTGTGAATCCTTGCTCTGTGTAGCGGTAGGTTTTAGCATCCGCCTTCAGTTTCATGCCTCAAGACCATAGATCTATATGTATCTCTGCCCATTGATTCAGTACTGTTCTTTTTTGAACCTTGAATATTTTCCTTCTTTTCTGAACTTGCTTCAGATCCGTTGCTATAGAGAAGTCTTGTGAAATCTGTTTCTATAAACTTACTCATCTGCTTCAATGTTTAGACCAGGTGGTTTAACTTTGTAGAAAAAATTGCCAAACCGGTATATATCATTAGTCCCCTTGTTGAACCGCCAGATGTTGTTGCTTCATAAAACTCCGGTTTAGATAGATCTGTCTTCGGTTTAACATTGCACATACCAATGTACCTTAATCAATGCATTTTTGAACCGGGATCATCTACCTTGTAGATTTCATCATGGCCAAGCAAGTATATGAGTGCAACTGGGTTCCTTCTCGCGTCACAGAGGCTCAACTGGACGATTTAGTCCTGATCGGCGCCTTAGGCAGCAAAGACACCATCCATTGGAGGGCTCCTGGCAAAGAATGCCCTCCCACACCTCAAGAAGGAGAGGTCGTCGTTTTTGTAGATCACTTAGCCCGGGGCTTTAAGCCGCCCGGTTCTAAATTTTACCGGGACGTTTTAGCCGATTTTCAACTCCATCCACAAGATACTGGCCCCAACTCTGTTACAAACATGTGTCACTTTCAGGTGCTCTATGAGGCGTTCTTTCAAGAGGAGCCCACAGTGGAATTGTTCAGAGACTGTTTCCATCTAAACCGCCGTACTGAGTTTACTGACGGCTCCAATACGGAGTTGGGTGGCGTAGCGATTCAGAAAAGGAAAGAGGTCACATACCCTCACGCCAAACTGCACAGCCACCCCAAAGAGTGGAATCAAACATGGTTCTATTGCAAAGACACCTCCCCTGCTGGTGAAAATCCCTTGCCTGGCTTTCGTCCGGAGCGGCTCAGCAATACACATCCCTTTCTGCAAAGGTTGACTGCCCAGGAGAGAAGCAAATATGCTCCTCAACTATCGAAGCTCAGAGCCTTTATGGCCAACGGTTTAACAGGGGTTGATCTCGCCCGCTGTTGGATATCATGGAGCATACTTCCCCTTAGTCAGCGCTCCGGTTTGATGTGCGAGTATACTGGCAGTGTTGATGACCCACTGCGACATTCCAACATCCAGCTCACCGATGAAGAAATCACAGAGGCTGTGAATAAGATACTGAATGAACCGGAACACATCTGTGCTAAGACCGGCCTGCTTCCCTTCTGTGCCACCAACAAACCGCCAGCTGTAAGAGTTTGATTTTTCTTTTTGCTAAATCTTCTATTGATATATCTGGTCATTGTTTAATATCAGTGTCTGTGTAACCAGGGCAATGATCCGTTTTGGAGCAAGAAACTGCCGCAGGAGAAACCAGAAAAACCAGACAAACCGGAAAGAGCAACCCGGCAAAAGACTAAAGCTGTGAAGAAGACTGCCCACAGGAAAAGAACCACTGCATCCTCTAATCCGGCCCCTGATGATGATGTGGATAATCCGGACCTTGAGGTAGGGCTTGACTCACTTGGCTTATTTTTCATGCATCTTATTGATGATGATATTTGTCAGGATGATGCCGAAGCCAGCCATGCTGATGCTGCAGAGGTAATTATTCTCTCTTCCGATTCAAAACATTTGCCTTCCCTAAAAATCCGTCAGGCAAACCTGAAAGTTAAATTTTCTCATCCTCTTGCTTATTTGGATCCCAAATTTTTTATGAAGACCCAACAGCACGAAGCTCGTCGCATAACCCGGCATAGCGGCCAGGTAGTTACCTCCACCGGTTTACCGAACAGTCCGATTCGGAAACGCCGTTCAGAGGTCTCTAATTTGCTTGTCAGTGCTTGTCCTAAAGCGGGCTGCTTTCGTCAACCTCTTAATCCATCTGACTCCGATTACCAGGTTACTTCCCACTCATCCTCTGGCGAGTCATCGGCTACTCAACTGCCACCGCTCAAAACGGTGTTTGGGTAAGCTATACTTATCATAATATTTGCAGCACATCGCCTTGGAACATATGCTGTATTTGATTTTGTTATTCCTTTTAGGGCCAAGCCTAGGCCAAGCAAGAAGGCTCGTCTGGACAAAGCGGCCGAAGAGGATGCCGTCCTTGAACCGGGCAAAACACCAGATCTTGAAGCAGCTATTCCTGAGGATATACCCAATGATCCGTCGTAGCAAGATGACGATCTTATTGCTGAAGAGAGACCTATTGATACCTCAAGTCCTGTCAATCAGCCCACAAGCTCCATCCGGATTGAGAAATCCACCGGTCCAACAAAGCCTACTGACAAGCCAACAGCCCCAGTGCAAACCGGCGATACCAAGGATGATGAGGTTGTCATTACTGGCATTGGCCATACAAAGCCAAGCAATCCTGTCGCTTTGTCCAAACATTCTGCCAAGGAAGAATTTGCTGCCTTTGGCAAAGGCAAGTGGAATGCTGATCTGGCGACTTACGCTCCTCTGAACGCCCAAGATATCCATTCCGGCTACCTGAACCGGCTGTATACCAGTCGTGACTATGAAGCCGGTCTGGTTAATATGATGAAAGATAAATATGAGGTAACTTCCATATGCTCTTTCCTGTTTATATATTTCAGTTCTTGTTGACACTCCTAGCCCCCGAGGACCGGTTTGTAATCTTCTTTCAAACCGGGACTTACTAATATAAATCTTAATGCTTTGAAATTCGCTGATGTAGTCCCCAAGGGCCGGTTCAACTTAGCGTAGTTAAACCGGGACTTTAAGTAATTGAGATCGCCGCATCAGAATATATACGAGCAAATAGCCATTAGCCCCCAAGTGCCAAGTTGAATACTTGTATTGATCTTGGGACTTTGCAAGCAATTGAAAGATGAAAATCGAATATGCATTAGCCCTCAAGTGCCAAGTGCATAACTTGTTATGTGGTTGGTACTTCAATCCTTGTACCGTTTTGCTGAATCATATAACTGTCTGCATGCAGACTGAGCTGAAGATGAAAGAAAGCCAAGTCGCCGACCTCCAAGATAATCTGAAATCCCAACAAGCTGAAACCTCCAAAGCAAAAGAGGAATTAACCAGCACTTTAAGCGCCATGGAACAGCTTAAGGAGAGCTTCAAGAAGAAGCGGGCGGATTGGGCCACTGAAAAATCCGCTTTAATCAAATGAGCAAAAGATGCCGAGGCTGCACTAAAACCGGTGGCGGATGAACTGACCAGCATAAAGCGGCACGTGCATGCCATGACCACTGCTATCTTTGGTAAGCCAATTTGACTTCTGAATTGATTCTACCGTCTTACAGAGCTGCCGGTTTGTTAAACCTTTAAGATATTTCAGGGACACGCATTGGTCACTTGGGGTCAGATGTGCGAAAGAAATTGAAAGCCGCCTACACGTTGGTCGAACAACTGTACACTGGTGCACAACGGATCATCTGTACTGCATCCCACAACAAGCCGGCGCCCACTTTGATTCAGGACACTCTAATGAAACTGTCGGTGCTTCCTGCCCGGGTTGAAGAGCTGAAGAAATCTGCTGCTCGAACCGGTGCGATCAATGCCTTAATCCGGGCAAAAGCTTGGGTGCCAGATTTTGATCCTATTGAAGCGGCTCAGGGCTATCCCAGCTTGAAGGAAGACGGGTCGGAGTTTAGTGAAGCGGATCTGCGAGCAATAAACCGGGAGGTGCGTCCGCTAGCTTGTCAATTGGCTGAAGAAGCAGACTTGTCTCATTATCAAGCCCAATACGACAATCAAAACAAGCGAATAGCTGCACCAATTCATGAAGCGGAAAAAATCTTATCCCTCCAATCTGTAAGCATACTTACGCTCCCGATATTGACCCGTCGTTGCTGATCCATGATGAAGCTGTCTTTCAAGCATTAATGGGAATCGACTGGACAACTATTGATTTCCAGCTGCTGGGTAGAGAAACTGAAGCTGAAGCGGCGCGGGATGATCCACAACCATCAGGCCAGGCTGGTGACCAAGCTTGAACCGGAAGCCGGTTTAAAACTGCTTCTCCCTTGCGAAAAACAATGATCTTATTGTGGGCACCTTGTTGCCTTGTAATAGGCTAGCTGATACTTTTGATGTTGATATGCCTTCGTGCATAATTACTGCAACTTGCTCTTCCTTTGGGTGATGAACTTTCCAAAGTACTTTCTGCAATAAAAAATCTTAAAGTGCCACCGCGGTTGTACTGTCAGGCGGAATATGATGTCTGCATACATGAAATCAAAACATCCGAAATTTTTAAGTATATGACCAAATTTTTGAGATACATAATACCTGCCATCGTTGAGCGTGAAGTTGGCTTGGCCAATCTTGAAGCAGAGTTTTATAAACCCACACTGTTGGAGGAGATAGCAGCTCCTATATATATATGATGCCGGTTTACCATGTAAACCGTGCCGGGTTATAATAAACACCGTGTTACTCCATAATAGGATGTTAACAAAAAAATCAAACCGGGCAAATAGTCTCCAGATTAAAATGAACCGTGTTCCGTCAATTGACAGTTTAAACCGGCTTAAAACTTTGTCGGTTTTAAAAAACACAATAAAAAGAAAGAAATATATTTCAAAGAAAAATGTGAAGCAAAGGCAATGACAAAACTGTTTGCAAAAAGAGGCTTATTTGAGCTGATCAAATGGCGTTACCATGATCGAACACGACCAAGCTCCCGATAGGTGTAGCTATGGTTCAAGTCAGCCAGGTCCCCAAATGAAACCGTGGCATTTATGCCGATCAAGTGGGGCAATGCTTCGGGTTCGACCAAGCCCCCAAGTGATTCTGTGGCCTTAGGCCGATCAAGAGGCATGACTGGTTCAGACGTGACCAAGTCCCCAAGTGATCAGGTGGCTCTCGCCTATCAAGAGGTATTGCATTGGTTCGGACACGACCAAGCCCCCAAGTGATATAACATGATGCTTTTGAAAAGCTAACTCAAGGGGTAAACCGGAGGCCGCTTTAGAACAACTCCGTGTAACCACACATGATGTAAAAGAACAGATACCCCGCTTTAGCTGAGGTTCCGGTTTATTATATTTAATCATAATATATACATCGTCGTAATATGTACATAAGTAGAGCCAATGGCTCAGGTATAGTAAGGCCGAAGATGAGCTATGTTCCACGGCCTGTTGGTCTCCTCCTCTGATGTACGTGAGTCTTTATGCTCTCGAATATCGATCAGATAGTATGACCCGTTGTGCAGATTCTTGCTGACCACGAAAGGCCCCCAAGGTGGGGATAGCTTATGCATATCAGTCTGATCTTGGATGAGTCGAAGCACCAAATCTCCTTCCTGAAAGGTTCTGGTTCTGACTCGGCGACTGTGATAACAACGAAGATTCTGTTGGTAAATCGCCGAGCGGGCAGCTGCTATGTCACGTTCTTCACCGAACAGGTCCAAAGCGTCTTGCCGTGCTGTCTCATTGTCCGCTTCAACATAAGCCGCCACACGAGGTGAATCATGACGGATATCACTGGGGAGAACCGCCTCCGCTCCATAAACCATGAAGAACGGTGTGTATCCTGTTGATCTGTTGGGTGTAGTATTGATGCTCCATAACACAGATGGTAACTCTTCTACCCAATAACCCGGTGTTCTCTGCAAAGGAACCATAAGCCAGGGCTTGATGCCTCTCAAGATCTCTTGATTAGCCCTTTCTGCTTGACCATTGGACTGTGGGTGTGCCACCGATGAAACGTCGAGCCGGATGTGCTCCCGTTCGCAGAACTCCTTCATGGCACCTTTGGACAAATTGGTACCATTATCTGTGATGATACTGTGTGGAAAGCCAAACCGGAAAATCACTTTTTTGATAAACTGAACCGCCGTGGCCGCATCACACTTGCTAACAGGTTCTGCCTCCACCCACTTTGTAAACTTGTCAACCGCCACCAGGAGGTGGGTCTTCTTATCTTTGGACCTTTTGAAAGGCCCAACCATATCCAGCCCCCAAGTCGTAAACGGCCAAGTAATTGGAATCATTCTCAATTCTTGAGCCGGCACATGAGCACGTCTTGAAAACTTTTGGCAACCATCACATCGTCTGACCAGATCCTCCGCATCAGTATGAGCAGTTAACCAATAGAAGCCATGACGAAACGCTTTAGCCACCAGCGATTTTGAACCGGCGTGGTGACCACAATCTCCTTCGTGGATCTCACGCAAAATTTCACGGCCTTCTTCAGGAGACACACAATGTTGAAATGCCCCTGACACACTGCAATGATGCAACTCGCCGTTGATAATAGTCATGGACTTGGACCGCCGGATTATCTGTCGGGCCAGAGTCTCATCCTCTGGTAACTCGCCCCGGTTCTTGTACGCCAGATAAGGAAGCGTCCAATCCGGAATAACATGAAGAGCTGCCACCAATTGAGCCTCCGGATCAGGAATAGCCAAATCCGCTTCACTAGGGATCTTGACTGACGGGTTGTGAAGCACATCCATAAAAACATTGGGCGGGACCGGTTTGCGCTGAGAGCCCAGCCGGCTTAAAGCGTCCGCCGCTTCATTCTTCCGCCGGTCCACGTGGTCCACCTGATAGCCTTTAAAGTGACCTGCAACAATATCCACCTCACGACGATATGTTTCCATGAGTGGGTCCTTGGAGTCCCAAGTGCCAGATACTTGCTGAGCCACAAGGTCCGAGTCACCGAAGCACTTAACTCGACTTAGATTCATCTCCTTAGCCATCCGGAGACCGTGGAGCAAGGCTTCATACTCAGTTGCATTGTTAGTACAAGGGAACATTAAGCGGAGAACGTAACAAAACTTATCACCTCGTGGGGAAGTTAATACGACTCCAGCCCCCGAGCCTCCCAATTGCCTGGATCCGTCAAAATGGATGGTCCAATATGTGTGATCCGGCTTTTCTTCAGGTGCTTGCATTTCCATCCAATCATTGATGAAATCAACAAGTGCTTGAGACTTAACTGCCGTTCGAGGCACATACTTTAAACCGTACGGCCCAAGCTCTATAGCCCACTTGGCAATCCGGCCAGTTGCTTCCCGGTTCTGGATGATATCCCCCAAAGGAGCAGAACTGACCACCGTAATTGGGTGCTCCTTGGAAGTATTGTTTAAGCTTCCGGCTTGCCATAAAAACTCCATACACCAGCTTCTGCCAATGCGGATACCTTTGCTTGGACTCAATGAGTACCTCGCTGATATAATAGACCAGATGTTGAACCGGATGCTCCTTACCTGCCTCCTTTCGCTCCACCACAATAGCCACGCTGACCGCACGAGCATTAGCAGCAACATATAGCAGTAACGGCCCCTTGTCAATGGGAGCGGCGAGCACAGGCGGATTGGCCAATTGCCGCTTTAAGTCTTCAAATGCTTCATCAGTAGCGGAACTCCAGACAAACTGATCCGTCTTCTTCAGCATCTGATACAAAGGGATTGCCTTCTCGCCAAGACGACTGATAAACCGGCTTAACGCGGCAATCCGGCCTGCCAGGCGTTGAACATCATTGATACACTTCGGTTTAGCCAGGGAGGTGATGGCTGTGATCTTCTCTGGATTAGCCTCAATTCCCCTGTTGGACACTAGAAAACCCAATAACTTGCCCGCCGGTACACCAAAGACACACTTGTCCGGATTAAGCATCATCTTGTATGTCCTCAGGTTATCAAAGGTTTCCTTCAAATCATCAATCAGAGTCTCCTTCTCCCTGGACTTAACCACGATATCATCCACGTAAGCATGTACATTACGGCCAATCTGCTTGTGAAGACAATTTTGTACACACCGTTGATAAGTTGCCTGAGCACTCTTGAGCCCAAAGGGCATAGACACATAGCAGAAGTCTCCAAAGGGAGTTATGAATGCCGTCTTCTCCTGGTCCTTAACTGCCATTTTGATCTGATGATAGCCAGAATATGCATCCAAAAAACTTAAACGCTCACAACCCGCCGTAGCATCAATAATTTGATCAATACGGGGGAGGGCAAAAGGATCTGCTGGACAAGCCTTATTAAGATCTGTGTAATCCACACACATGCGCCAGGTGCCCTTTTTCTTAAGGACCAGCACCGGATTGGCAAGCCACTCAGGGTGAAAAACTTCAACAATAAAGCTAGCTGCTAAGAGCCTGGCTACCTCTTCTCCAATCGCCTTGCGTCTTTCTTCGTTAAACCGGCGGAGGAACTGTTTCACCGGTTTGTATTTAGGATCCACATTAAGGGTGTGCTCAGCGAGTTGCCTCGGTACACCTGGCATGTCAGAGGGCTTCCATGCAAAAATGTCCCGATTCTCATGGATGAACTCGATGAGCGCGCTTTCCTATTTCGGATCCAAGTTGGCACTGATGCTGAACTGCTTGGACGAATCGCGAGGTATGAAGTCAACAAGCTTAGTTTCTACTGCCGATTTGAACTTCAGGGCCGGATCATGCTCCGTAGTTGGCTTTTTTAATGGAGTCATGTCCGCCGGATCAACATTGTCCTTATAATACTTCAGCTCCTCGGTGGCACAAACTGACTCTGCATAGGCCGCATCTCCCTCCTCGCACTCCAAAGCGATTTTGCGGCTTCCGTGAACCGTCATTGTCCCCTTGTGACCCAGCATCTTGAGTTGCAAATACACATAACAGGGCCGTGCCATAAACTTGGCGTAGGCCGGTCGCCCAAACAGGGCGTGATATGGACTTTGGATTTTCACCACTTCAAACGTCAATGTCTCTGACCTGGAATCATGATCATCCCCAAAGGCCACTTCCAGAGCTATCTTACCAACAGGATATGCTGATTTGCCAGGTACGACACCGTGGAACACCGTATTAGACGGTTTGAGATTTTTATCTGTTAGTCCCATACGACGGAAGGTCTCATAGTACAAGATATTAATGCTGCTCCCTCCATCTATGAGCACTTTGGTGAACTTGTAACCTCCCACCTGAGGTGTCACCACTAGAGCCAACTGACCCGGATTATCAACCTGGGGAGGGTGATCCTCTCTGCTCCATATGATTGGCTGTTCAGACCAGCGTAGATAACGGGGCATGGCCGGTTCAACAGAGTTGGCCGCCCGCCTCTGAACCTTCCGGTCTCGCTTGTCCAAGCTAGTGGTGAAGACATGGTACTGCCCACTACTCAACTGCTTTGGGTTGCTCTGGTAACCTGACGGTTGCTGCTGTTGGTTGTAACCACCCTGGTTGTTCTGACTATTTTGATTATTATGTCCGCCCGGATTACCATTAAATCCCGAACCGGAATTTCCTCCACCGTAACCCGGCCCGGATCCTGAGCCACCGCCGGAGCCGTGATCATACCGTAAAGCATTAGAATTCTTGAACTCCTGCATAATGAAGCAATCCTTTCAAAGGTGGTTTGCTGGCGCCTCCTTCATCCCATGTCTTGGACAGGGCTGGCTCAGTAGATAGTTTAAGCGGTCCGGGTTAGGGTTGGGTGCCCCACTGCGATTTTTCAGTTCATGGAAATACTATGGATGTACCTTCCAGCTCCCAACAGAGACCTAAATCACCCACAGTATCACAAGAACAGTTGCAAAACCAAGCACTCAGAACAGAGCAATTGAGGAAGCAATTGGAAGCAGAAAAAGAGAAAACAAGGCAACTAGAAGAGTTACAACTCCACAATCTTCCTCCAGTTAGAGTTACCAAACCAACAGTTCCTCCTGGTTATGAACAGCAAGGCAGAACAGAGCAGGCAAGTCCTTTGGGTACTCTAGTAAACACTTCACAGCATCCTTATACTCCTGCCTTTCAGCAGTACAACCACCAAAGCAGAGACAGGCAGTTGTGGCCGGGTTATGCTAAAACATATGAGCAAGATATGCAGTGTCAATTCATGAAATCCATAACAAAAGGACCTAAAATGGATTTCCCTAGATTTGAAGGAGAAGATCCAGCGGGATGGATCAGGCAGTGCAACAAGTACTTTCAAATGTCAGGTGCACCTGAAGAATATAAAGTCTCTCTGGCACAATTATATATGATTGGTGAGGCAGATGTATGGCTCAGAAGATCTGGATTACTGAAGAAGAAAGTATCATGGAAGGAATTCTGCACTGAGGTTACTAAAAGATTCTCCACACAAGGTTCATATGACTTAACTGAAAAATTTAATTCAGTTAAGCAATCGAACAGTAGTGTGTCTGAATATACAAAGCTGTTTGAAGATCTCATGGCTGGTGTCCAAGAGGAAAACCCAAAGCTAGGAGAATCTTGGTTTGTCAGATGTTATGTAAATGGTTTAAGGGAAGGAATAAAATTCCAAATCAGACCTTTGAGACCTCAAACTCTGACAGATGCCTATTGGCTAGCTAGGGATGTAGAACCTTGTCATCCACCTGTGGCTGTAACTGCAAAAAGGACAACTGTTCCTTACAACAACTACTATGAGAAGAGCAATACAAATTATCCTCCCAAAGTGAGTGTTGCTCCTGTTATACAACAGCAGCTTCCTATCAGACATACTGAACTTCCAACAAATACTGCTCAGAAAATTAGGAAAGTGGGAGAATGCTAGAGATGTGGGGACAAATGGGTACATGGGCATAAATGCAAATTAATACCTAATGTCCAGGCAATGCAGCAAGAACATGAAGAGCCAGTAACATATGACATTGAGGAACCATTGTTAGAAGAGCAGGCAGAACAAGTGAGTGAAGGTGATCAAGCTATGTTTATATCTGCCTTTGCAATGGGACAGCAACTGGCAGTGCCAACACCTACAGTCATCATCCATATAAATGGAAAAAGAGCAGTAGCATTGTTGGATTCAGGCAGCACAACCTCTTTCATAAATCAAGAATTTGCAGTTAAAGCAAACTGCAACTTATTGCCTGTCAAGCCTAGAAGAATTGCAGTTGCTGGGGGGGGGCATATTAACATCTACTGCAGTTGTCCCTAACTGTCAGTTTCAAATTTCCAAAATGACACTCTCACACAATTTTAGAACCCTAGCACTACCAAGTCATGATGCAATACTGGGGTATGATTGGTTTACTGCAGTCAGCCCTGTTTCTTTTGACATTCCTGCAAAACAGTTCAGTTTTACACATGGAGGAAAACAAACAGTATCTACAGCAGTGTTCACTACTCCAGCTAGTGTCAAAGAAGTACCTGCTAAGAAAGTGAAGAAACTGTTGGAAAAAGGGCCTGGAGTTTTCTTGTGCCAAATAAATAATATACTTATGGAATCACCATAGGATTTTAAAATTCCCCCACAAATACATAAATTATTGTTGGAGTATGCTAACCTTTTTGAGGAGCCTAAAACCCTGCCTCCTCATAGAGCCCTGGACCACACAATTCCTTTAGTGGAAGGTGCTACTCCACCACAAGTTAGACCTTACAGGGTGCCCCAAAACCAAAAAAGAGAAATGGAGGAACATATCAAGAAGTTACTAGCTGCACACCTCATCAGACACAATCAAAGTCCTTTTGCAGCTCCTATAATTTTAGTGAAGAAGAAGGATGGATCAATGAGGCTCTGCACAGATTACAGGAAACTGAATTCTCTGACAATTAAGAACAAGTTCCCCATACCTGTTATAGAGGACCTTTTGGATGAACTGCATGGAGCAAATTACTTCACCAAACTAGATTTGAGGTCTGGATATCACCAAATCAGAATGTCACCTGAGGATATACACAAGACTGCATTCAGAACATTCCTGGGGCATTTTGAATTTCTGGTAATGCCATTTGGCCTGTCAAATGCTCCTGGCACATTTCAGGAATTAATGAACACCATATTTGCACCTTATTTGAGGAAATTTGTGTTGGTGTTCTTTGATGATATTTTAATCTTCAGCAAAACCTTCAAGGAACACTTGGAACATATAAAGTTGGTCTTGGAACTTTTAAGAGAACATCAACTGTTTGCCAAACTGTCCAAGTGTGTTTTTGCAGCCCCACAAGTGGAATATTTGGGACATGTCATATCTGCAAATGGAGTGGCCACTGACCCACAAAAGATTTCTGCTATAGCTGAGTGGCCAATACCTGAGAATATCTCAAAGCTTAGAAGTTTTCTGGATTTGGCTGGGTATTATAGAAGATTCATAAAAGGATATGGAGTTATTTACAGACCTCTGCATGATATGCTCAAAAAGGGGAATTTCCACTGGTTATCTGAACATACACAAGCCTTCCAACAACTCAAACAAGCCTTAACATCTGCTCCTGTATTGTCCTTGCCAGATTTTTCTCAGCCATTTATTCTGGAAACTGATGCTTCAGGGAAGGGAATTGGAGCTGTTCTGATGCAACAGGGCAGGCCAATATCTTATTATAGTGCATCCCTATGCCCTAGAAATGCTGCTATGTCCACATATGAAAAAGAAGCCCTGGCTATTTTGGAGGCATTAAAAAGATGGAGACACTACTTGTTAGGGAAAGAGTTGATCATTAAAACTGACCAACAATCCCTAAAATTCATAACTGATCAGAAAATCACTAAAGGGGTGCGGCACAAACTAATGATGAAGTTGCTGGAGTTCAACCTCACTATTCAGTATAAAAAGGCATTCAAAACAAGGTAGCTGATGCACTATCTAGAGTTCTTCCTAAATGTATGGCTCTTTCTGCAGTTACTCCTACTTGGGCAGAAGATCTACTGGCAAGTTATCAACAAGACCCCAACAGTTTGCAGTTACTGGAAAAACTACTTCTTCAAGGGAGTAATACATTACCAGATTACTCTCTTGCAGCTGGAATTATAAGATACAAGGGAAAAAAAATTGTGGGCAACTCACCTGAACTGCAGCAAAAATTACTTGCAGCCTTGCACAATTCTCCCGT
The DNA here is from genome assembly GCF_003073215.2 of Triticum urartu. Lineage (NCBI taxonomy): Eukaryota > Viridiplantae > Streptophyta > Magnoliopsida > Poales > Poaceae > Triticum > Triticum urartu. The sequence continues at coordinate 101,278,776 of NC_053023.1, forward strand.
AGGAGGTCATTCAGGGAGGAGAGCAACCTATCACAGAGTGAAAGGCATTTTCTACTGGCCTGGCCTCAAGGCAGCTGTAGAAGCCTTCATTGCTGCCTGTCCTGTTTGTCAGAGAGCCAAGCATGAGAACTGCTTGCAACCTGGACTGCTAGAACCTCTGCCTATTGCTGATATGGCTTGGCAGCACATCTCAATGGATTTTATTAAGGGTTTGCCCAAATCTCAAGGGAAGGATGTGATACTGGTAGTAGTGGATAGGTTTACAAAATATTCTCACTTCATACCACTGTCTCATCCTTATTCAGTTATGAGTGTGGCTCAAGCATTTGTGGACACTATAATTAGACTGCATGGTCCTCCCAAACTCATTATATCTGACAGGGATAGAATCTTTACCAGCCAACTCTGGAAAGACATCTTTTCTGCATTAAAAGTGGACCTCAGATACAGTTCTGCCTATCACCCTCAAACTGACGGCCAGACTGAGCGTGTTAATCAATGTCTGGAGACTTACCTGAGATGCATGACTACCTCTGCTCCTACAAAGTGGTTATCCTGGCTCTCTCTAGCAGAATTCTGGTATAATTCTACTTACCACACTACTATTCAAATGTCCCCCTTCCAAGCCTTGTATGGATTCCCTCCTCCCCTCATCTCAGAGTTGGCAATACCTGGACCTGAAGATGAAGAAGCACAGGATTTCCTATCTGCCAAACAACAGATTTTACAGCAACTCAAAGACAATCTGGTGCTAGCACAAAACAGAATGAAGAAGTTTGCTGATACTAAGAGAATTGAGAGGAGTTTCCAAGTTGGGGACCCAGTTTACTTAAAAATGGCTCCTTACAGATTAGCAGCATTTGGATTCAGAGGTGCTTTGAAGTTAGAAAACAAATATTATGGTCCTTTCTTGGTCATTCAGAGAGTGGGCAATGCAGCTTATAAATTGCAGTTGCCTAGTGGAGTTCAAATACATCCGGTGTTTCATGTCAGCCAGTTAAAGAAACACATTGGGGATAAATCAATACCTGATCCTAATCTACCACTTGTCAACCAGGATGGAACAGTGAAAATGGGACCAGAGGAAGTTTTAGAGGTTCGACAAGTTCCTCGACAAAATATGCCAGTGGTGCAATGGCGTATCAAATGGATCAACTTGTCATCGGAAGATGCAACTTGGGAAGACGCGGATTTTATCAAGTATACATTTCCGGAGTTCTTCAACAACACTACAAGAGCATGGCATGAAGCAGCAGTATCGTCGTGAGGTCACGTCGAAACTCAAGGAGGGGGCAATGTCAGGCTCGCTGTGGTTGCAGTTATATCTTCAGATAGTGTAACAGTTAGGTTCAGTAGTTGGATGGCTGAGATCGCTCCTCACCTCTCCAGTGTGCGTCGCTAGCCGTTAGATTTCACTGTACCGTTTCATTGCCATTACTGTTATTTTTCTGGCTGTTGCCAGCACTCTCTCCACCTATTAAAGCAGCCGGGTTGTGGCTGTCTTGAAAGAGAATCTTCTGTGAGAATTGCCGTGATGGCTAAGTAAACATATAGCTAATACAAACACCTTAGATCTGGGCGAGTTTTCCCCATTTTCTCCCTAATGTTTCTCAGGTTGTGATCTGAAATTATAGCTCGGTCCTGACACTGTGCCGAACCATCGAGGCGGCAGAGGAAGATGATATGTATGATGTATCGTGCAAGCATAGCATAGGACCAGCTACATGGAGAGACACACACCACCCATGTACTGCAGGCGGCCGGACCTGACCATGTCCACCAATGGCTTCGACGATGGCATGATCGACATGGTGCTGCAGCTGCTCTGTCCACCCAACGACGCCTTTTCTCTCATCAGGTTCTTTCTTCTGCCGGTCTGAATCCAACTTATTTCTTTCTATTGTACAATGCACTCCAAGTGTTCGATGAATTGTTTGACTCATTTTCTTTACTCACGGGAAGGCAGAGTTCAAACAGATGGACAAAGATGAGAATATTTAATGTGGTTTAATCTGCAAGGTATACTTGAGTCTATATAATGATCTGAACTCAGGAATATTAATGTTGCGGCTAAGGGGAAAATCCAAAGCTAGGATTATTTGTTCGTGTTTGCGATTTGCAAGTGTCGTGCTGGTACAGCCCGTCCTCGTTAAATTACAAAGGCACACCCTACTTACTGATTATGGATGAAATGTTTGAAGCTGAAGTTAGTTCACAAATAAAAGTTACTGATTATGGGTGAAACGTTTGAAGCTCTTATGCATCTAAGGCTATCACATCTGAAATGTTTGAGGCTCTTATGCTCATAAACAAACTGTGTAACAGCACTTCGTACAGTTTAGGTGTTGTCATTGAAAGCAAGTGCAAGTGCCAGTGAAGTTTAGCCCTAGAAATGCAAATGCTAATCCTTGCAAATAGAGATTAAAATAGTAGCTAGTCTTGCCAGGGAATACAAGGTTGTACGATGCACAGAAGAAAAGAAACGCTGAAAACAGAATCTCAGGAAAATTAACCCTGCAAGAAAAATATGATGTCAGTTACAGTCTAGCGTATAGTATATCTTATAGTAAGATTGCCCATAACCTTGACTCAGAGGTTTACCTGTCTCTTAATCTTTTTCTGGTTTTCTGAAGCAAGGGAACCTTGTTATCTTCAAAATTGTTCCCTGTCTTCTTTGTCACGACCCACTCATTAAACTCTGAGAATTCGAATAGACCAACCAGTGCAGCTCTCGTGCGGTGCATTGTCATCACACTCTCAAACAAAATCCAAAATGGCAGAAGGTGTATATTTCTGCAGAGTTGGTTTTAAGGACATTAAATTTTTTGTATGTGGAGAAGCGGATATGAGTAATATCAGATTGTAAATGAAAGCACGTCTTGAGAAACTTACTTTGGATTTCTTATGGCTGTTACCACTAGAAGTACCGCGGGAATATATGCGACGCCCCAGACTGGTAGGTATAGTTCTGGGATCATGACTGATAATGGAACTATGATATTTGAGAGAATACATGCGACAGCAGGGGCCACAACTCTCCGAACAAATAAGAAGCTATAGAGCATATAAAACTTCTTGACGACAGACACATCCTAATGAAACAACAATGGGAGGGATAATTTTCAGTTTTCTTTAAGTATTTTGTTTTAGAGCCAATGAGGGAGAAAAGAACCCTACCTTAGAAGTCAAAATATCTATTGCTACTTTTCGGAATAAATTTGCACCACCACAAGCCCACCGGAATTGCTGTCGACAGTAGGCCTTGTAACTGGATGGCAATTCACTCTTAACCTGCATTGTATTTGCACAGTCAATTGATTGCATCAAACTATTATACTTTCAACAAAATTGTTGTGGTATAAAATCTACTCACTCTGATATCCCCGACATATATAAATTTCCAACCCTTTAGGGTGGCTCGAATTGCCAAGTCCATGTCTTCAACTGTAGTGCGGTCCTTCCAACCTCCTGCCTCTTTGATGGCTGCTGTACGCCACACTCCAGCGGTTCCTTGGTTTACAACAGAAATTCCTTGAGACAATCATTTATTTTCAAATCTATGTTCTAGAGGTTTTTGTCTTTTTCTTTGTGGCTTAGAATCCGTAAGTTGTAAAAATGTGTACCATTGAAGCTGAAGAAGGCAAAGGTTGCTGATCCTGCTTCTTGCTCAACTTTGAAATGGTAATCGAAGAACATCTTTTGTATCCTCGTCAACAGGCTCACGGTGCCATTCACTGCAAAATTCTGTCAATTAAGAATCGATCAATTCAATCAGAGCAATAAAACACCATCATGTTTGCGGAGTGGTACATTAGCACTATTTTGCATGCCAAATTTCTTGGAATTGTCTCTGTACCTCGTTTCCAGCGCCGCATGAACGATAAGACGAGATAAGGTGAGCATGCTTTAGATGATCATGGAATGCAACGTTTCTTTTGCATGACAGAATCAAGTTTTTATTTATTACATGCATAGTTCCGTTTGGTTTTGAAAACAGTGCTTCCGTAAATTTTTCGAATGAGGTCTACATTTTCTTTGTGGTGAACTGATGATGTTCTGAAATATTTGAAGCATATATGACAAGTGCAAACATATAGGATGAAATAAATTATAATGCAGTTTCCATTTCATGACCTAATGAAAACTGCCTTGTGATAGACTTGCAGCTGTAAAGCTGGAAAGAGGAATGCTCCAGAGCTAATAGGAAATGGGAGTGTTTACCGAAGGACCACCGAGCTTGAACAAGAGCAACTTTTGGATTGTGCACGAAGAACGGGATTGTTCTGAGAAGGAAGTCTGGTTCAGGCTGGAAATCAGCATCAAATATGGCAACATATTCACACTGCCTGGCATAGTCACATTCCATTCCCTTCTTCAGGGCTCCTGCTTTGAACCCCTTCTGGCCGCTTCTTGGGGCGTACTTAATGTTCAGACCCTTGGTCACCCAGGTTTCGCATTCAAGCTCCACCAAATTCTGCAGAAAGAAGAAAGCAATCAGCATAAACTGCAAATTCGGTGCCACATAGTTCAGTCTAGAAGCGCATCTTGGAGCAACTCCAACGGGCCGACCCAAACGGACGGCATTTTTATCCGTTTTTTTGTCCGTTTGGGTCGGCCGCCCGCCCGCCGTCCACCCTCTTTTAGTTTTGGGTCGACAGTGCGCCCAACGGGCCGATCCATTTCATGACCGCGCGCGTTTAAGATCATGCCGTCTGGAGCGCGGGAAAGGTTCGCGCGCGCGGGGAAAAGCGGCCTAGAGCACGCTGGTTTTGGCGCTCCAGCGTGCGAAAAAGGTTCGCGCGCGCGCCGCGGCCGGCGCTCGTTATAAAGAAGGCGAGGAGGAGCTCGTTATAAAGAAGGCGCTCCCTCCACACTCTGTCCACCGCCCACTCTCGCTGCCTCTGCGCCACCATGTCGATCTGCCGCCTGAGCGCTTCGGATTTTTGCGGAGTTCGCGAGCGCCGCTCCGGCGCCTTCTCCTCCGAGATCTGGTTTTGCGAGAAACGTCTCGTCCTTGGCACCTTCGACACCACAGAGGAGGCGGCCCGCGCGCACAACACGGCGGCGTGGCGCCTCCTGAGGCCTCGTCGGGATATGAATTTTTCCAACGTGTCAAGCCAGCGGGCGCAGGATCTGGCGCCTCTCCTGCGACTTTTCACCGACGAGGATCGTCGTGTCCACCAGAGGCGGCAGCGTCGCCTCGCCATCGCAGAGAAGGACGTGGAAGCCTTGGTGGTGTGGCGCGGAGGCTTCCCCCAGGACATCGTCGACGAGCGCCAGTTCTACAAGCAATTGAGATCGGAGAGGGACGCGAGGAGGAGGGAGTGAGCCGCCTATCGGGAGGACAAGCGTTCGCGGAAGGAGGCAGCTCAATTGAAACTGAAGCTACGAGAAACGTCGGGTTGGGACTTTGAAGACGAGCAGCTTGCTGACGCTTACCTTCAGACGTCGGAGGAGGACATTACCGAGTCGGAGTTAGAAAACGACGAGTAGTGGTCTTTTTCTTTTATCTGTGTACGCTAGAACTATCTATGTACTGAAAAAATGGCTGGCGGCGTCGGCGACGTAGCAGGCGGGCGAGGGGTGTTAATCCACAGTGCCACCGACAAGCGGGCCCGGTGAGGAAAGAGGGCGAGCGCGAGCGCGCGCGCGTCCGTTTTTTGTCCGCGCCGACGCAAATCAGGCTCAAAAATGGACCGGGAATGGGTCGGCAGGCGGACGAAAGCGGGCGCGCGTCCGTTTAGGTCGGCGGTTGAGCCGGCTTTTTTGTCCGTGCTGGCCCAAATGGACGGTCGCGAACAAAATGGATTGCCCCATTAGAGTTGCTCTTAGCATGGCACATTCTACAACTGACTGAACTGCGAAACTGGAGCAGCTTGACAAGTCAGCATGTGCCAAGGTCTCCGCTTGCAATTGAAGAACTTGTCAGGAAAGGTTTTGTGTTGTTGCTATGCCGCCACAAATGGTCTTTGTTGTAATTGGATAACATTATACTGTATAAATCTAGTGGGGGATGATACAGATTCGATTGTCACTGTTAAGGTGAGGTCTGCCTACTTACTACACTAACAGACATTTGTTTGGGAGGCCACCCCTGCTTTATCTTAAGGTGCATGTCAATTAGTATTTTTTTTGGGAGTACGTCTAGACGTATCATAGCTTTATAAAAGGCATAATTGTAAGTATAAAAAGACTACCGCTTACTGCAAATAGCGAGCGTAGCACATATACCACCAGGCATGTCAATTAGTATCTCAACCCTAAAGAGAGTTGAAAACCTGTTATCCTCGTTTATGCATCATTATATTGCCTAAACTCTCTACTAAAACAGGCTTCACCTTTCCCTGAAATGAACCTTTATGAAATATCAAATGATTTTTTTGTCGTGTGTATGGCATGCAACAATCTATTGTTCAAAAGAAGAGCAACTTTGAATATACTATGGAGGGTGACAGGTAAATGCTTTCGATCCAAATTTATTGGTAATTGCTTGTAATCGGGCGTCCGGTCCGCCTCTCATCTTGGTCAACATGCGAGCTTGCCACGTGCCCAGTGTGCCCCATGCAGTCTCATGCCTTGTTCCTTCACACTCGCGTCGTTCTCATTCACCCATCCACACCCCATCTTTGTTCCGCTCTCTCGCTCAACCCTGAACAAAACCGCACGCCGTTCGCCGTAGGCCGGCGGACCACCTCGTGCACACAATCGAGGCCAAAGGGGGAGATGCACATTGACCTCATTGTTGAAATATATTGTCCGTCTCTCTCCATCAGTTCAAATTTTTAGATGAATTGGCTGGAGCATGAATTCATATGGTATCTAAGCTAGGAGGTTTTGAGTTTAAGACTCTGCCGAAGCAGTAATAATAAAAAAAGATTCTATGGCTACATAAATCACGTGAGGGTGATGATGTTGCAAGCTAGGGCGGCGAGTGGTTCTGTGACCACGATCGTGCGGTCCTATGAGCTGGTGCATGGGCGCTACAATGCCAGCGAGGGCGATGGCCATGGGGTCGCTAGCTCTCCAAGTCCAAAGGATGTTGTGAGGGCAAAGGAGCAACGCATGGGGGGATTTTTGTTGGTTTTGCTCCATGAATACGTTGCAACCGTTCAGAAGGGGGGAGAGGGCAATGCAACGAGAATGACAACTGCTCTGATCGAACGAATATGTGTGGGGCCATCCAACGGCTCCCGAGGTGACCGATCGGTTAGACATGTGTCTAGAAACAACCAATTCATATGAGGCAGGCCTAATTTATGTGCTCCTTTATTAACAACGGCAGGTTCAACTCACTTATTTGGGAGGGGTTCCCCTAAAATAGGGAACCTATGTTAGTGTTTCGGTTCCCTATTTTTTTCTAAAATAAAATAGGCAAGTTACAACATGCATGTATGTGGTAGAGTATATAGGGGCAGTGGTGCTTAAAATAATTTATTCAGCGGAAGGAAATCTTTACTTCAACAATTATCCTGTCTACCTGTATATGGAGCAGCCATACAAACAGGATGAGTTAAGCCTGCCTTAATTCTTTAGAGCTAAACGATAATGGATGTTTAGAAGATTCTTTTAGTAGGAGGTAATATTCCTTTCAATACCGAGGCTTCCACGATAACTTCATCAATCTTAGGCCCTTCCCAATGCTCCACCTTGTACAGGTGCTAAGATTGTCAACTAAGCAAAAAATATGATGTGGCATGCTAGTTAAGAAGAGAGAGAGAGTAGTATGGTGACCCCAGGAATAAACGGCGCTAAGCACGTGTACCTAGGTGGAAGCACAATTCTAAGTCTACAGCAAATTAAATGCACGAAGCTTAGCACCCAAAAGCTTATCACCTTTGCATTGTGGACTTGAGTTGCTAAGGCATTTAATATGCTTAACACCTCATCTAAGCACCTTTGCATTGGGGAGGGGGGGGGGGTGTGTCTTAAAGCTCTGCAACTTAGACACGATATTCAATGGCCGTTGTGGGAGTAAACAAGTTCTTCACTTCATAATATAGTGCACCCATGCTTTTCAAGATTTAACACTGATCATAAATTTAACCAACATGGATGACTACGATAGATATCTTTGAATTCGTATTCGAAAGAAAAATTCCAAAGGTATAACTTTTTAGTAAAATGATTTATGTGTTATTAGTCTAATTTATGATCAAAGTTAAATTTTGAAAAGTGTAAGCGCGCTACATTATAGAATGGAGGGAGTATGTGATACTAGTGTGAACTTATGTAAGTCTACTTTGTAATCGGTGTTTCACGTTTCGTAAAGTGAGGTTCATACTTTAATAGCCGTGGTGTGAGTACGTATGCGTGATAGTATGAGTAGGAGTATGTGCATGTGTGCACATCAACAGCGTAATCGATATTTTAAAACAAAATGTACCTTGATTAACGGATCGGTGGAATTGTCCAGCACTTGGACGATCATCCTGTCCTTTGGCCACTTGAGCTCACATGCCGCCCCGATTGACAGCTTGTACACCTACACGCAGCTCCACCACATGAAATAAATTAGTAACACGCGGGAATATTTAATCACGCAAAACTGATAGGAGATCAATGGCAGATCAAAATATTTCGGTCTTCTGCATACCAATAAAGAAATAATAATAATAATAGATTCTCATCGGGAAATGCGGCAAGCTATCTTCAAGGTCCAAAAGAAAAGATTGTGATCACCTCCAGCTCGTTGTACATGGGTATCTGGACGAGGACCATGGGGTAGTGGGCGCTCCCCTTCTCCTCGTCGCCGGCGAGGGGCTCCCACTTGAACCGCCACTCCGGTCGCCAGCCGATGGCCTTGACGCCGAGGCTGACCACGCAGTTGTACAGGGCCTCTACCGCGAGCATCACCGACATCACCATGCACGCCCACACCGTCACCTGCAGCGCCGGCGCGATCACCCGGCCCCGCACCCGCACCCACAGCTCGTGCACCTCCGCCAGCGACACGGCCCCCGCCCCAGACGAGTACGAGGCGCCATTGTAGACGCCGGTGAACCACGAGATGGTCTCCTGGAAGTCCAGCTGCCCACCCACTACGAGAGCAGAGAGAAAGAAATGGTGCCGCGACGAAATCAGATCACGTCACAGCGAAAAAGGAGTGAGAGAGAGTAATGTACCCGCGGGTGGGTGGCTGAAATCGACGGCGCCAGTGGAGACGGCGGCGAGGACGGCTGCGGCGGCGGCGAGGACGAACAGGAGGGCGCCGCCGATTTCTCCAGCCTCCATGGGCGACCGAGGCGGGGAAGAGTGCGACTGGTCGAGCGAGCCCAATGGGGCGTTTTCCTAAGGTCAACACCAATGCTTGTGTCTTCGTCCCTTTCTTCCTCTTTTGATACGCTTCCATCAATGTGCTCCTGGCGTACGTGCTTTATATATCTGGTGCAAGTGGGCACACTCTGCTATCACTCGCAAGTCCCAAACTGTTAAATCGGAAACATAGCGTTTGATACTCAAGGACAATTTGGCCACGAACTAGCCACTAATGTTCACCTCCAGATCCATAATTGTCGATGAACATCCATCTAGTGACATGCTAATATGGGAGAGTTTAATCGAGTAGCTCGTAGGTCTGCTAGAAGAGAAGAGATGCGTACTCTGCATCTGCAGGTGTAGCCGCTCGCTGCATCCTCCGGTATGTTAGGCTGGTCGTAGTCGGGAGTAATTTAGACCAGTAACATGCATATGTTACTAGTCTATATTACTACCTCTATAGTGTATAGTATCATATATGGTCTCATTTATTGCCATGATACATAGTAGCACCACATTTATTATGTTATGGTATCTATCTATGTTACTATAACCATCTCTTTCTTTTTTAATTGCCTGTCACATAAGCATGTTTGCGAGTCCCAAGTACAAATACTACTTATGTTACCTCCACTATGCGAAAAAGGGTTTCTCCCCGCTTTATATTATAAAACAACGCACCAAGCATCCAACATCACAGTACAGAGAGTAATCAAGTCATAGTCATGCTGGGGGCACAGCAATACAAGCCCCAAAGAAAGCTAAAAAACGAAGCTAATCCGGCTCAGGAGGCGGCGGAGGAGGTGGTGGAGGAGGGGCGAAAGCCGATGCCGAAGAGCGAGACCCGCTATGATGATGTCGATGGCGTCCCGGTCTCTCCGCTTGCTAAGCGGTCTCCAAAGCTGTAGAAGGCCACACAATTTGTCGATAGCATCAGTCACACGCCAAGGAATCACGCGTTCAATGACTAGCTTATTACGGTTACACCAGAGGGTCCATGCTAGGGTACCCAACACCACCCACATGGATGGGCGGCTAGAGCCGGGGAGCCTAAGTGCCTCCCCAAACAAGTCTGGGAGGTTGTCATGGCACCAGTTACCACCAACCACCTCCCGGAGGCAACTCCATAGGAATTGAGCCACCGGACACCGGAAGAAGATGTGATTGCAATCTTCCGGTACCAAGCAAATGGGGCATAGACCATCCCCTGGGCCATTACGTTTGCGGACCTCCGTACCCGAGGGTAGGCGGCCGCGGACCCATTGCCAGAGGAAGATGCAGATTTTCAAGGGGAGTTTGATTTCACAGAGCACCGAGAGTTCCACCGGGCCCGGGGTGGGGACAATCGCCTGATAGAGGGATCTCGTTGAGAAGTGGCCACTTGGCTCGAGGTGCCAAGAAAGGGAATCGGGTTCTAGGGAGGGGGGGGGGGGTGTAGGGCAATACACTCGAGCAGTTCATCCCATTGCCCAAGTTCCACCGCCTCCACCGCCCCGAAGGTACGGCGAAAGGCAATAGCCCCCAAGTCAGCTAAGGCCACAGCCACAGAGAGCTGTGGACGGACGCAGATCACGAACAACGTGGAAAAGCGGTCCGCAAAGGGGCGGATCCCTGCCCACCGATCTAGCCAGAACAGGGTGCCAGAGCCAAAACCTATTTTAATGGAGGCCCCAATACGCAAAATCAGCATCAAACGAATCACCGATTGCCAGAATTGGGAGCCACCAGTTCTATACGCGAAAGCCAGTGGCTGCCCGCGTAGGTACTTAGCGCGGATAATCTCAAGCCACAGGCCGCCTTCCGCAGTCTGAATCCGCCAAAGCCATTTGGAGAGGAGGGCAATATTCATTCGCTTGGACGAAATAACCCCAAGACCTCCTTGGTCTTTCGGCTTGCAGATCTCAGACTACTTGACCATGTGATACTTCTGTTTATTGTTCTCTCCTGCCCATAAGAATCTGGAGAGGAGTTTGGTGACCTCGTGGTGAAGGGATTCATGTAAACTATAGAATCCCATGATATACATCAGTAGACTAATAAGGGAGGAGTTCATCAGAATCACTCGAGCGGCTTTGGACAGCCACCTCCCCTGCTAGGGCTCCATCCTGGGTTGGAGCTTGGCGATTATTGGACGAAAATCCTTCTCAAGCAGACGAGTGTCACTAAGAGGAACGCCAAGGTAGGTGGTCGGAAATGTTCCCAAATGGCAGTTCAAGCGGTTGGCAATTCGCTGAGCTTCCATCGGGGAGTATCCCATGACCATCACCTCACTCTTGGCGAAATTAATTGTGAGGCCCGACATTTCCTGGATGCAGAGGAGGAGGAACTTTAGATTCTGAATATCCTCATTCGAGCCTTCCACCATCATAATGGTGTCGTCGACATATTGGAGGTGGATCATACCTCCATTCGCGACCAGGTGGGGACAAATTCCCCTAATATGGCCGGCACGCTTGGCTAAGTCAAGAATCGAGGCGAGGGCATCAACGACAAGGTTGAATAGAAAGGGGGATATCGGGTCCCCCTGTCGGACCCCTTGGCCCATCAAGAAGTATGAGCCAACCTCCCCATTTATGTTAACCGCCGTCCGACCACTCGTGACCAACTGCATAACGCGCGCGACCGGGTGGTGATCAAACCCACGTTTGAGCAACACTTCCCGAAGGAAGGACCAGTGGACTGTGTCATAAGCTTTATGGAAGTCGATTTTGAAGAACACCGTGCGGAGGTGTTTCGTCTTAACCTCATGAATCACCTCATGGAGGACTAGGACCCCATCGAGAATAAATCTACCTTTCGTGAAGGCCGATTGGATAGGGTGGTGAATCCAAGGCGCGATAAGGGCCGCCCTAGTGGCGTACCCTTTGGCCAGAATTCTAAATATCACATTGAGGACTGTGATAGGATGGAATTGCCTAATGTCCGCTGCACCCAGGACCTTGGGAATTAGGGAGATAATCCTGTAGTTAAGACGGGATATGTCCAGTGTTCCCCTAGCAAACTCACGGAACAGCTCAAGGATGATCTCTTTGACCATTGGCCAGAAAGCCTGAAAAAAGCGGACCGACAATCCATCAGGACCCGGCACCGAGGCCGGATTCATGGCTTTGACGAAGGCCTCAACTTCCGCTGCATCAAAAGGGGCGAGCAGGGCTGCATTTTCTTCTGGGGAGACCTGTTGACCAGTCGACCAAATGTGGTCTGCAAGAGCGATACCACTCTAAGGGCGCCCCTGAAATAATGACTTATAAAAGTTGTCAACTAACGAGCGGATTGCCTGGGGATCCTGGAACAATTGTCCACCCTCCCATAAGAGGGGGATGGAGCAGCGACGTCTACGTCCATTAGCAATGGCCTGGAAATAGGCAGTGTTAGCGTCCCCAAACAACACCCAATTCATAGACCCACGCTGTCGCCAGTATTCCTCCTCCTTGGAATAGATCTCCATGAGGGAATCCTCCAAATTATACCTATGGGCCCATTCCTCCGCGGAGATCCCCGCAGAGTCTTCCCGAAGGTCCAAAGCCCGAATCTCCTCAAGGAGGGAGGCTTTCAGGACCCGAAGGTCCCGACCTATATTAGCACCCCAACCTTTCATGAACTGCCTGGAGCGTTTGGACAGGTGGTGCCACTCATCCAGGATCGACATCTGCCTATGGGGCTCAGCCAACGTCGAGACCCAGTGAACCTTGACGGCAACCACAAAACCTGGCTGCCAGAGCCAGAAGGCCTCAAAGCAGAATCGAGGGGGTGGACATGGTCTCTCATCCCTAGAGGATAAGAGGAGAGGAACATGGTCAGAACCGATGCGTGTGATGGCCTGGAGAGAAGCCAAAGGGAATCGGAGTTCCCAGTTAGGGGAGACAAACACACGGTCCAACACACTAAGGGTCAGGGCCACCTGTCTATTGGTCCAGGTAAATCGTGCCCTGACCCTGTCCAGCTCTAGGAGACCGAGGTCTGCTACCCAGTCGTTAAAGCGGTGAATCTCCGCAAGGTCTACACGCGAGTTGTTCTTATCCTCGGGGGTGCGAAGAAGGTTGAAGTCTCCCCCAACAACCACGGGGAGGGTCGCGGAAGAGATCTTGGAGTGGAGCTCGGCTAAGAAAGTGGCCTAGCCTTTCGGGCCCCATCTGGGCTGGGTGGGCCTGCGGGTCCGGGCGCGATGGCGTGGCTCCCTGGTGGTGTGGCGAGGCGGCAGTGGCTGTGGTGGTGATGGCTCCGGTGGCCGGCGTGCTGCAGCGTGGCTGCAGGGACTGTCCGGACCTGTTTGGGTCCGGCCAGGCCGGCGTGGCCTGACAAGTCCCTGTCGCTACATCCGGTCGGCTCCGCGCGGCAGTGGAGGTTGTTCCCTCCTGTTGGCTGCGGCGCGGTTGCCGCCGAGCCCGGTGTCTTCAAACTTATCTGCTAGGGTTGTAATGATTTGTTTTGTAATTAATACTCAAAGTTATACTAAGTGTGTTAATAGAGCTCTCAAATACTACTCCCTCCATCCAGAAATACTTGTCATGAAAATGGATAAAAGTGGATGCATGTAGAACTAAAAATATGTCTAGATACAACCATTTCTTCGACAAGTATTTTTGGACGGAGGGAGTATTTCATATGAGAATCCTAACCATTCTGATGACAGACCTATCAATGTGGTCATGGAGACCGAGCGGTAGTGCAGTAGCATTTTGTGTGTGTGTGTGTGTACGCGTGCGCGTGTGTGGCTGTGTTGTGTCTGTGCGGCCATCATGATTGTGTGGGAGTAGTTTCCATTGGACTATAGATCCATAACAGTACCTAGTTAGTTTTTGTCCCCCATGTTTCTCACAAAGATCGGATGTGCGGCCCAACATGATTGTGATCCATCTGATGTTTCTGTTGGTGCATTTTCTGTGATATGATTAATTATCACTTTATGATCGAATTTATCCATGAATCTTTTTGAGATCTATTTGGTGTCTTTGCAGCATAACTCTTATGTATATATTCTCCCAAATCTATCTTTCTTTCCTTGGCCAAGTTTTGAGGGGTGATCTTCAAGAGGGGGTTGCGTATGATAGTTGGGTTTAATATTGCAAGTAATTTACTATAGCGAAAGAAAGTGGAAAGGGCTTATATTGTGTTGTTGCCACTAGGGATAAAATGACCGTTATCTGACTGCATCTATAGCTAATTTGTTCACCACACCTTGCTTTCTTTCGGAGAGAAACCACTAATGAACGTATGGATCCTAGTCCACATATTCTGCCTATATTCTTTCAACCTTGATCAAACACTCTTTTCCATTCCTTGTTGTTACTTTCGATGCAACGAAATCTTCCATACACTTGTGCTTTTAATCCTTGTAACTAGCAAAGCTAGTGAGACTAAGAACCTCATTAGTTTTCTTGGGACCAAGGAACTTTTGTATTTGTGGGTGTAGGTATTGATCATTGGTACTAAACTTCTATTGGTTCGATAAACCTTGAGGCCACTTAAGGGAAATTGATTCTTTCTACAAACCCTTGCACTTGGTGGGAATCCAAGAGAGGAAGCACCCATGATCTCTCTCTCGTGCGCGGTGGCCATCAGCATAAGGTTCTCACGGCGGCTCCCATGGATGGAATCTCGTAGGTGGAGACCATCGGCTAGGGTTCCCTTGAAGCAGTAGGTGAGCAACCCATCCTCCAATCCCCACACATCTAGCCGTGTTTGTTTCCCAGGGTGGGGGCGACTTTCTTTTCGCATTGTTACTCCGATGAGCGGGTGTGAGGAAAAGGGGGTGGGGATTGTATGCCGCGGCACATTGATCCGACTTCCCCGCATCTCGAACTAAAATTTCCGATGTGTGTGAGAGAGGAGGAGAGTGGAATGGACCTTGCCTTTTTAAGTTCACCTTTTTGTGGTGGTATGCAATTTGAGTGAGAGGTGAGAATTTTACTCCAATTTAGTGCTTTGTATGTGAATTTTGGGGTGAGAGTTAGGGATTAACCCTTGAGTTGTTGTGGAAGATCTCTTGAATTCTCTGTTTCATCCGCTAGCAATCAAATAGATAAAGTGATGAGCGATATTTTTTCACTCATTCCACCATTGTTTAAACCGGATAATCATGGCATTTCTAAAAGAATCATTCCGATATCGATACTAATGACTAATTGATACGTCCCCAACATATCTATAATTTTTTATTGTTCCATGCTGTTATATTATCAATCCTGGATGTCTTATATACATTTACTAGCAACTTTATATCATTTTTTGGGACTAACCTATTAACTTAGTGCCCAATGCCAATTACTTTTTTTGCTTGTTTTCTACTTTGCAGAATATCAATACCAAACGAAGTCCAAATGCCACGAAACTTTTTGAAGATTTTTTCTGGCAAGAAGAAACCCTGGAAGCTTCTAGTGGCCACGAGAAGATGCTTGTGGGGCCCACTAGGCACCAGGGCGCGCCAGGGGCCTTTGGCGCGCCCTGGTGGGTAGTGGGGCCCATGGGCATTGCCTTGAACTACCTCCGGCTCTATAAATATTCTAAAATCCCCAAAACCCTAGGGGAGTCGACAAAACACTCTTTCCGCCGCTGCAAGTTCTAGAACTACGAGATCCAATCTAGAGGCCTTTTCCGGCACTCTGCCGGAGGGAGCAACGATCGCGGAGGGGACCTTCATCATCCTTGCTGGCCCTCCGATGATGCATGAGTAGTTTACCACAGACATACGGGTTCGTAGTTAGTAGCTAGATGGCTTCTTCTCTCTTTTTAATCTTCAATACAATGTTCTCCTTGATGTTCTTGAAGATCTATTTGATGTAACTCTTTTTTGCGGTGCGTTTGTTGGATCCGATGAATTGTGAGTTTATGATCAGATCTATCCATGAATATTATTTGGGTTTTCTCTAAACTCTTTATGCATGATTGTTATAGCCTCGTATTTCTTCTCTGATTTATTGGTTTGGTTTGGCCAACTAGATTGATTTATCTTGCCATGGGAAGAGGTGCTTTGTGATGGGTTCGATCTTGCGGTGCCCAACCTCAGTGACAGGAAGAGACATGACATGCATGTATCATTGCTATTAAGGGTAACAATATGGGATTTATTTCATACATGAGTTTATCTTGTCTACATCATGTCATCTTGCTTAAAGCATCACTCCGTTTTTCCATGAACTTACTACACTAGATGCATGCTGGATAGCGGTCGATGTGTGGAGTAACAGTAGTAGATGCAGAATCGTTTTGGTCTACTAATTTTGGATGTGATGCCTATATACATGATCATTGCCTTGGATATCATCATTATTATTTGCTTTTCTATCAATTGTCCAACAGTAATTTGTTTATCCACTGTATACTATTTTCTTGAGAGAAGCCCTGGTGAAAACTATGGCCCCTGGGTCTATTTTCTATCATATATTAAAACCAAAAATACCTTGCTGCAATTTTCTTTTATTTATTTTATTTTGTATTATTGTTAGATCTATTTATCAAAACCTATACCATTTAATCTATCTCAATACCGTTGAGGGATTGACAACCCCTCTACACGTTGGGTTGCAACTATTTGTTGTTTGTGTGTAGGTGCTATTTACATAGTATTGCTTAGTTCTCATACTGGATTGATAACCTTAGTTTCATAACCGAGGGAAATACTTATCTCTACTGTACTGCATCATCCCCTCCTCTTCGGGGAAATCCCAACGCAGCTCACAAGTAGCAGGAATGAATGCAAGAAATTGTGAAATCCCTTGTTTAATGTGTTTCCATAGGAAATGAGTTCAAATATGTAAGAATATCATAATATAGGAAGAAACAATAAGTGTGGAGAAGAAGGCAACTCAATTGGAGACGCAACAGGCTATCCAGAGTGCAAGACAATGCATGGTATGAGGGCGCTCGCTCATACCACGCGCCGCTGGCTGCATGATGTCTACCTGATCAAGTTCTGTCAAGGGGTCCATGCTAGAATCTCAACAGGAGCCACCATTCGTGAAACAAAGAACCATAAGACATCTTCCAACGCTAGCCGCTGCCATTTCCAATCTCATCTCCATAGGCACCGCCATACCTTCGTCAACGCAACCATTCTCTTGAAGTTAGTCATATTTGTAATTGGTGTATAACATCTGACAACTACTGTAACACATATTATCAATAAATCATTCATCTTTATTTCATTTTCAATGAGTTCATCTTGCGATCCAATCACCATGTGTGAGTAATTCTGTAAGGCAATGGACTCAGGCAAGGCCTTGCAACCCTATGCATTTGTGCACGGGATCATTGTAATGACATTGTGTATTTGACATTATTTGTATGTCTGCGATTGCAACAGAGTTGTGTTTTGTCTTCTTCTCATTCTCAGGCCCTACAGGTACCTAGGATCCCGTAGATTGATCAAGTAAGAGGTAAGAAGCGAGGAAGCATGGAACACTATTCTGAGTAGTAGTGAGAGAAGGGGTTAGTACGATAGAAGAAAGAAATTCCTTGGGGATAAATAAGGTGCAGTGATTAAACACCCAATGATCTTGCCCGAAGTAATTCTTAATAACCGAGGTAACTTCGCCCGACGCTAAGGTCCATCGGTTTGACAACTGACTCTTGATGCAGATTGTAGCCGATTAAGTCATAATTTCGACACATCCCCCACCTCAATGCTTAGCAAGAACATCGTAACACTTGTCTTCCAGAGCTATGTTTATTATCAAGATGAGTTACCAAGCACAAATATAAGGTTGTGAGAGTAAGACCTCATACTCATGCCTATTTTCATATCAGTGTTTACCTAAAGGTCCAGTTTGAGAGACTGGAATTTAAATTGACAACAGTAACTTGCATGACTCTCTGTCGTGGTGCGCATCCTCTCATGAGTTTGATAATCCAGGACCACTCCTTGGGGAAAAGGTACATGAAACTTCTTGACGTAGGGTGGAACCCTAGTTCATGATCTTTTCACACTTGGAGGGAAAAAGGGGAAGAACAATAAGAACACAAAGAGTAAATCACTCAAACAAACCCAACTCACACATCCACTAGAATAACATACATGAGATCCACAAGTATAACATGAACAACCAAGGGAAAATAGCACAAAGGTAGAAGTTCTTCTCAAATCCAAAGGATATGAGGTCTTGATGATGTAGGTAGATCCTTCTCCCTTGCGAGGTCTTGATGATCCTATGATAGGGATCCTTCTCCTTTAGGAGGTATTGATTCCTCAAGGAGGAGGTACAAGGAGCAAAGCTCTCTCAAATGATCTCATATACTTTACTAACCCTAACAAATGGTGTAGGTACAAAATATATAGGTGCCTGGAGGTGAAGTACGAAGTGGAGGGGCAAAGGAGAGAAATATCAGCCAGCTCGCTTTAGGGCCCATGCGCACGGGCTACGTGGACCCCATGGGCACGGTACACACCCGTCCGCACGGTGTGCCCAACAGTTACAATGGAAGGGCCTGTGCGCACGAGGTCCTAGAGGCCCGTGTGCACGAGGTCCTGGAGGCCCGTGCGCATGGGGTATCCAAAAACTATCTAGATAGGTCATGCGCACGGGGTTGCCTCGGTGCTTCTTCTTCTTGATGCTGGTCTCTGTCTCCCTGTAGCCTTCTCGTCCTTCTTCTTGGACTTGGCGAGGTTCCTTACCTCCTTGGTGGGGGACATCCTCATACCTAATGATGCACAAGGTTCGATGGTGAGATAGTAACCAAGTCCCATCCATATTTGTCTCAAGCTTGAAGAGGAGTGAGTCCACCTCGCTTTCGATGTCACGTGCACGAGCTCTTGTTATGAGTCCACTTGGTGGTTGATGAACATATTTCAAATACACCTTGAACATTTTTTAACTACGTGAACATTTTGTACATTGTATATTTGTAAAAAAATGTCAAAAACATATATTTGAAAGGTGTGGGCATTTTATAAAATGCAAAGTGCATTTGTTTTGAATGGTACAATTTTTTAAAAAATACATGAACACCACTGTTTTTAGTGCTATCAACATTTTTAAAAATTACATTAACAAAAAAGTTACACCATCTTAAGAAAAAGCACATCAACATGGACCCCTTGTTGACGAACATGTTTGTCAATGTATTGATTCACTCAATGCCTCGACCATAACTCTTGCGCTGCTAACCACTAAGTGGGTGCGATGGGAGTCATGGAGATTACAGTGGGCGTGGAAGACTGGAAGCTCGAGGAAAGGGAAGAACGATGCAGCCGGTTTGCAACGACTGCGGCACCGTCTAGCCGGAGGAGCTTGTGGAGAATCCATCTCGTGGGAAGGTCATAGGCAAGATTTCCTTTTCGCATAGGAGCCCAGATGCAATTACACCAGGTCTTAGGCAGAAACAGAATTACACTGGGCTTGGATCTGATACCGAAACTGATTACGACCCACTCGAAACAAACATGGCTTATCATTATCTCTTAAAATGTAAATGGATTACGTTACATACTTACGAACCAAACATCTCATTTATCTATTTATCTTTTCCTCTCATTTACTCTTTTTGTCTAGGAGCATGTGTAAAGATTGGCTATTGCATGTGAGTCCATTCCTTCTCTATCTCCTCCATATAGGCAAAAGTGTCATGTAAGCAGTTTTATAGCCTACCGTTATATTTACTCTAAATAGCAGAAGCAATCTTCGTTTCTAGAAATAGTTACCAGCAATCAAACACATAAAATAAACTATTCAATTAAATTTATGAGATCGGTGTGGGGCACATGTCCCCTCCCCTATATTATTTTTGGATAGCTCCACGCATCAGACTACTGATAAATGTATCCTGTCAGAGTACTCAAATACACTAGAATTGAACTAATCTAGAGCATATTATGAGCCCTAGAAAAGGAAAAGGTCGACTAGTTAGTTTGAATTTACACTAATAGTAAAAAAATCATACCACTCCCTTGAATTACGGCTAGTTAACACAAGATCTAATCTGATATTGGTTTGCACGTTAAGCCGTTTGCTTCCTTACGCAACAATATAGACTCAATCTCTAAGTTCACCAAGCTCCCTAATTTTGGAGTCATCTCAATCAGTTGAGGTCTTCAATTTAGAATTGGGCGAACAATTTTGACATGATCATTGCACTAGGCTTATGCTCCCATGAATTGTAAGGATGCGTTTGCCAGGGCTTGTTGGTCGGGGGATGTTGCATTGGGGCTCTAATGTTCAGCACTTGAAGTGTGTCGTTTGGACGGGATCTCCTTGTGTGCGTGTCGCTTTTGCATCCTATGTGACTCTTGGCATAGAAGGGGTGACAATTTAGGGAGAGGTGAAGTCGACGGCTTTAACGCCCCCAAACCACATGCAATTTTCTACACATGGTGGTAGGTTAAAAAATGCAAATTCAGAAAATTGGAGAGAGAGCATGTGCCCCCCTTTTGCCTTCATAAATAGCTAGAGGAATCTTTTTGTTAGAGAGTAGTGCCAAGATTGTATAGCATAACATTAGTCAACCTGAAGTGCACGACAATGGCACGATGGGCGAATGCACAAGTTCTTCAGTTGTGCCTCAATTATCATAAGTGTCATCAAACGAGGAAAAGAATTTGATAATTTTGGCAAAAATGAGTCATGCTGCAGCATGATGAAGCTCACAAAAAAATGCCAAGTGCCCAAAACTATCATACTATTGGTTCATTTCGTGCATACCTTATTGTACTGGAGGCATCAAATTCCTTGTACCACCTTCACAAATAGAAGAAACAATTCAACAATTCATTATTTCACCTTTCAACATAGTTTTGAAATAATGTTTCAGTAAACGAATGAACTAGACCATGAATCTATTGTTCGTAAGAAATACACCGTCTTAACAAAAAGCACATCAACACCGAACTCGCTAACAATTTGTACATTGTATATTTCTTTAAATGTCAAAAACATATATTTGAAAGGTGTGAACATTTGATAAATGTAAAGTACATTTGATTGAATGGTACAAAACATTTTTTAATTACATGAACAATTTTTTCACATTGTATAACATTTTTTAAATGTAAAGTGATTTTTTTAAAAAGCGTCAAGTTTTCAGTGTCACCAACACCTTTTTAGTGCTATCAACATTTTTAAAACAACACACAAACAAAAAACTTACATCGTCTTAACAAAAAGAACATTAACATGTTGGTCTTTGCATTGATTCACTCAATGTTGACACTCGACAATCATCACGTTGTGTGGTCTAGACGTGTTGCCGTGGTGTACCATACAACCAAGAGCATAGCATTTACGTTCATACATTGTTGGATGAAGCTCAAGGGGCGTTGCATGGGGGACATGTGTGGATTCTGACTCAAGTATCGCTGAATTAAAAAAAACTTGTTGAACATCTGTCTATCTCTAATGTAATATTTACATTTGAACTACTTTTGTATTAGGGATATTTGCATGTTATTCATGGATGATTTGCATTATTTCCTATAATTATTTTGAATGTTGTAGACTTACGAAAAAGAATCATGGATAGACAATTATGGAAAATGGTTGGATGGCCGGCTCCCGTATTTGTGTCCGTAGAATAGTGCACGGACAAATAGTGTGTTCATTTTAAGGGTTGACTGTCACAGATGCCCTTATTGGATCATCTGTATTTTGAGACAAAAAAAATTCAAAATTCGCTCAAACTACGCCGGGAGCCTGACATTTGCAGATTTTTCGAAAACTGGGTCTTACGGGCTAAAAAATGACATTGAGAAAAAGACCGTTTTTAGGGAAAAGACCTTAGTAACAAGTAGTACAAGCTACAAACGAAGTAGGGTAGGGAGTGTCACCACCGGGCAACTGAGGTGCACGATCGTCTCTGTGGCCGCCTGGTCGCCGTGCAGGACAGTAGCAGAGCTCTTGGTGAAGTTTACCTGGAGGCCAGAGGCCCTGCCGAACAAGGCGAGGATCTCCTTGACCGCAGCGACGTCGCCAGTTGTGACATGGTAGAATACCATGACGTCGGCGGCGTAGAGCGAGATCGTCGTGATGTGCCGTCGGGGGTGCAGCGGTTGCAGAATGGCCAAGTTGTGGGTGCATCTCAGGAGCCGTCCAAGCATGACGACCGTGAGCATGAAGAGCTACGGAGACATAGAGTCGCCATGACAGAGCCCTTGTCGGTGCTGGATGGGTGGTTTGGGCTCGCTGTTCATGAGAACACGCGTGCTGGAGGATGGCAGGAGAATGGTTGTCCATTCCAGGAAGCGATTTCCAAATCCATATTGGCGCAAAACTTCAAAGAGGAATGGTCATGATATCGAGTCGAAGGCGCGCGTGAGGTCGAGCTTAAGCATGACTCATGGAGCTCCCAATTAGTGCAACATCTTGAGCGACTGCTTGACGAGGACTTAGTTGTCGTGTAAGCTCCGTCCTGAGATGAATGCATCTGGTGCGATCTACACTATAAAATATGTCTATATACATTTGTATATAGTCCATATTGAAATTTCTAAACAATTTTTAGAGCAACTCCAACGGGGCGACCCATTTTGTCCATCCTTGTCCTTTTGGGTCAGCGCGGATAGAAACACTGCCCAACGTGCCGATCCATACCCAAAAGCCGTCTGCTTCACGTCCGCGCTGACCCATTTCCGGCCCAAAATTGCGCCCGAAATGCGTCGGCGCGGACGCGCTGTGCGTCTCTTCGGTGTCCGCCGCGGTCCCACTTGGCGGCCACCCAACCACCACCCGTCATCTAATTTATGACGACCACCGATACCGGGCCCACTAGTCAGCCAGTGGAAGCATTCTTTTTAACCCACGCGTGCGATGGGGGGCGACCTCATCTACTTCCGTCCACATCTAGCCCCCATCACCCCCTTCTTGCTTCCTCGCCGGCGACACCCCAAACCCTAGCAATGGGCCTCTTTGGCAGCAACTCCGGTAGCGGCAAGGGCAAGCTGACACCCGACGCCTCATCCTCCTGTGCTCCTCCTCCGCCGCCGGCGCGTGACCGGTCAGGTCGGCAGCGTCTGCACATCCCGGTGCACCAAGCGCGGTGGCACTCGGAGTACAGGCAGCCTCTGCCTTACCCCGACGTGACACTGCCGCACCACTGGCACCTCGATCCGCAGCGGATCCCGGTGCCGGCGGTTCCTCGGACACAACGGGCGCACGACGAGGAGGTGCGCAGACGCTGGGCGTAGCTCACGCTGGCGTAGCAGCGGATGCTCGAGTACGCCGCCGACTCTCCCAACTAGGAGGCCTGGTTTGCCCTCGAACACGAGGAGCAACGGCGGCTAGGCGTCGGCGCCAACCCGCGGTTTCCACTACCGTCCCTGCGGGTAGAGCCTGAGGAAGAGGAGGCGGAGTACCAAGCCACCCTCGAGGAGGCCCTGCAGCACACACTGGAGGCTAGCCGACTTGAGGAGGATGCACATTGGGATGGGCTGGAGCAAGCCCTTGCCTTGTCGGCGGCGGGGACTCTGTCCACGTCCCGCTCTTCGTTCCGCCCCCGCCACCACCCCCGCCCATCGTCAAGCCCAAGCCAGATCCGGAGCCAACGCGGAAGCGCTCGCCACCTCCACCCACTTGGCTGGAGGAGGCCTACACGCAGATCGGTGAGTACCGCGAGTGGGTGAGCGCACCTCTGGTCCACTATGCCGCGACGTCGGAGGAGGAGGCGACCCACCTTGAGCGCTGGAAGGCGCACTGACTCGCCCAGGAGGAGGCCGACGGCGAGTGGCAGATACTCTGGGAGTAGCAGCTATGCCGCAATGCGGAGGCGTTGCGGCTTGAGGAGGAGGAGGAGCGTGCCCGGCGAGCTCCAATGCCGGTGCCCCAGCAGACACCGAAGAAGGCTGCCCTCGCATCATACCAAGCGGCGTTCGGGTGGGCTGGCCATGCTCCCGTCTTCATCGACCTCACCGGCGTCGATGGCGACGTCAAGGGTAAGGGCAAGGCGGATGACGTCTAGGGCAGCGTGCGAGCGTAGACTTTTTTTATGTTTTTAATTAATGTTTAATTAGGTGCCACACCCTGATTTTTGGCCCTTTCCTTTTCTTTTGGATTTATTTAAATTTTTGATTTGAATTGCTTTTCTGTGGCTCTGTGGTCCTGAAACCTGGGAAGAGCATATCTTCTTAGGCTCCCAAGTGGTTTGTCATTCCCCAAACCATCTCAAGGCCTTTTTATTTTCATCTTAGCCCTATCCCAATATTCTTTTTATTGGGAATATTCATTTTTCTATTAAAGGAATAATCCTTTCTGCCCTAGGTTGTGAAACAACCTATATTTCTGTCACTCTCAAAATTTCCAAATAATTCTCATAAATTGTTTGGGTTATATCTTTCACAGATATGTCAAAACCCATCCCTGACATCATCAAAGATAATTCACAAATATTCCTTTTCTTATTCTTCCCTAAGTGGCTTTTTGAGAAGGAAGTGTCATTTATCTTTGCTTGATTAACCCCAAACTTTTTGGACACCTTTTCCTGTCCATATCATTGCCTCCTGCCAAAATTCCACTCAATTTGCCCAGTGCACCTTCCTCAGCAAATTTCCAAAGTTCCTGTCTAAGGGAAGCCTTTGTGAAGGAAGTACTAGCTAGGGTAATCCAAATGAGTTGAAATTTTGCAAGGTCCTTCATATGATCAAATCATAACTCTCCTCAAGATTTGGACCCATGTAATCACTCTATGTGAGCTCAGCATCAAATCTTGGTTTCTGGTCAGATTTTCAGATTGTGAAGCAACTATATTTTATATTGCTTCATTATTGCTGAAAATTTACCAGGACATGCTCATACCCATATAATCCTCTCCACCAAATTTGGGCTCAATTCATAAAGCCATTTTCCCTTAGCAATTTGTCTTAAATTCGATCCAGAGAGCTGGATTGTGAAGCAAGTACCATTTTGGCTTGTCGAAATGGTATGAAAATTTTATGGCACCCTCATATGGACATATCATCAGGCCATGACCATTTTAAGCTCAATTCAAGCAAGTATGAGAGTGTTACTTCATATTTTGTAATTCTGACCAGTGGGGCACTTCCTGCAGCAAGTACCATCCAGACACCTCCATTTCGTCAGATTTTTGGCCAACAGAGTCTTCTTAGCTTGTGATCAAACTAGGCCAAGGACCAGAGTCTATCTCTTCTTGTAGCTTCCTCACCACAGCACAAACAGGTTGTTGTTCATCTGCATTGGAGCCAAGTGCTAATCTCTTCTTTGCCTCTGAACATTTCTTTCTTCAGTTGAACTAAGGGTAGAATGGTCTATCTCCCAGACAAGGTTTCACCGACCATAGCACGGGTAAGCGTCGAGTGCACGCGGTGACCACCGCTCTGGCACGCCATGGACGCGAGCTGCGTGTCATTTTCTTCGGGCCCCTCCTCTGCTCATCGTCCTCGCGAAACCAGCCATGTCCAACAGCTCCCCATGCCGCCTCCGCCTCCCTGGACCCCTCTCCCCCTCCTGTATATCGCTCATTAGAGCTCGTCCCCGCGTGCCCACGGGCAAACAGTGGCCGTTCAGCTCTGGTCGCGCCTCGGCCTCTTCCTCCCTGCACCCGTTGGCTTGGAGCTGCTCCGTGACGTCCTGTACTTTCCCCCGTCTCAACCACGCCCTCCCGTGAGCATTGTCGCTGCCAGAGCTTTGGCCAAACTCGCACGGCGGTGATCGTCTCGGCCACCTTGCCCCCGCCTATATATAGGCCTCCCCCGAGCCCTCTCACCTCACCCCTCACCCTCCACCTTCGTCAATCGTCGCCCTGTGCCACTCAACAGAGCCCATGAGCTCTTCTTCTTCAACTCCGATGAGGAGCTCCGCCGCTCGGCCCCTCCACCTCCAGCCCACTCCGATGCACCTTCGCCCTAGACAAGCTCACCTCCATTCTCCCCGGAGTCCACTCGCCCTACCCCACCCATCCTCTGCTCGAACCTCTGCCAAAATCGTTCGATCCATCGTCGGCCGAAGCATCCATCCATCGCAGCTGATGCCCCGCCCGAGTACCCCGACGACTACAACGCCCTAGAACGGGACCGTCTCATTGCTCTGAGTCTGCCGGTAGGCCAAGCGCCACATGCAATGGCCTGTGCCGGCGGCAAACCTCGTCGGGGCCAGCCCCGTCCTTTGCACCACGCGGGATCGTTGGAGTAGGAAGAAGACATGTCCAGGCGAGCCCCACCTGCGCACGGACCCCACCAGTTAGTGACACGGGGGGTTGACCCCAGTCAGCCGACGTGGCAAGTGGAAGCACCTTTTCCTGAAGTACGTTTTCACATTCAGTAAGCGTGTTTTCGCTCTTCTTCGTCCCAATGTGCGCTTTCTCTGTTCTGAAGACGTATTCCTCTAAATGTGTTTCTATTTTTCCAGCCAGGGGCCTCTCTATGAATATAAGTATTTGCTACCTCTTGAGCACTGCGTTGGTTTTCCCTTGAAGAGGAAAGGGTGATGCAGCAAATTAGCGTAAGTATTTCCCTCAGTTTTTGAGAACCAAGGTATCAATCCAGTAGGATATTACACGCAAGTCCCTCGTACCTACACAAACAAATAAGAACCTCGCAACCAATGCGATAAAGGGGTTTTCAATCCCTTCACGGTCACTTACGAGTGTGAGATCTGATAGAGATAATAATAATAAGATAAATATTTTTGGTATTTTTATGATATAGATTGAAAGTGAAGATTGCAAAGTAAAATAGATTGGGAACTTATATAATAAAAGATAGACCCGGAGGCCATAGGTTTCACTAGTGGCTTCTCTCAAGATAGCATAAGTATTACGTGAGTGAACAAATTACTGTCGAGCAATTGATAGAAAAGTGCATAATTACGAGAATATCTAGGCATGATCATGTATATAGGCATCACGTCAGCGACAAGTAGACCGAAATGTTTCTACATCTACTACTATTACTCCACATATCGACCACTATCCAGCATGCATCTAGAGTATTAAGTTCATAAGAACAGAGTAACGCATTAGGCAAGATGACATGATGTGGAGGGATAAACTCAAGAAATATGATATAAACCCCATCTTTTTATCCTCAATGGCAACAATACAATATGTGCCTTGCTGTCCCTACTGTCACTAGGAAAGGACACCGCAAGATTGAACCCAAAGCTAAGCACTTCTCCCATGGCAAGACAAATCAATCTAGTAGGCCAAACCAAGCTGATAATTCGAAGAGACTTGCAAAGATAACCAATTATACATAAAAGATTTCAGAGAAGAATCAAATATTGTTCATAGATAAACTTGATCATAAACCCACAATTCATCGGATCTCGACAAACACACCGCAAAAAGAGTTACATCGAATAGATCTCCATGAAGATCGAGGAGAACTTTGAATTGAGATCCAAAGAGAGAGAAGAAGCCATCTAGCTAGTAACTATGGACCCGAAGGTCTGAGGTAAACTACTCACACATCATCGGAGAGGCTATGGTGTTGATGTAGAAGCCCTCCATGATTGATTCCCCCTCCGACGGAGCTCCGGAAAAGGCCCCAAGATGGGATCCCTTGGGTACAGAAGGTTGCGGTGGTGGAAGTAGGGTTTCGTGGTGCTCCTGGATGTTTTCGGGGTATATATAGGAGGAAGAAGTAGGTCGGTGGGGCTATGAGGGGCCCACGAGGGTGGGGGCGCGCACAGGGGGTCAGGCGCGCCTCCCTGCCTCGTGGCGGAAAGCGCGCCCGAGCCGCTCCAGCAGGTGCACTATATTTTATCTGTTTTTCCTATTGTGTAGATAGTTTTCTCCACCTTGTTTCTTTCTTGACGTCTACTCCAAGTCCCCTGGATCAAGTTTGTTCCAAAAGTAACTCTCCCAAAGATTTCATTCCGTTTGGATTCCGTTTGATATTCCTTTTCTGCGAAACACTGAAATAGGGAAAAAACAACAATTTGCACTGGGCCTTGGGTTAGTAGGTTAGTCCAAAAAATAATATAAAAGTGTATAATTAAGCCCATCAACATCCAAAATAGATAATATAATAGCATGGAACAATCAAAAATTATAGATACGTTGGAGACGTATCAAGCATCCCCAAGCTTAATTCCTGCTTGTCCTTGAGTAGGTAAATGACAAAAACAGAATTTTTGATGTGGAATGCTACCTAGCATAATTATCAATGTAATTTTCTTTATTGTGGCATGAATATTCAGATCCAAGAGATTCAAGACAAAAGTTTAATATTGACATAAAGATAATAATACTTCAAGCATACTAACTAAGCAATCATGTCTTCTCAAAATAACATGGCAAAAGAAAGTTCATCCCTACAAAATCATATAGTTTGGTCATGCTCCATTTTCGTCACACAAGAATGCACTCATCATGCACAACCCCGATGAAAAGCTAAGAAATTGTTTCATACTTTAGTAATCTCAAACTTTTTTCAACTTTCACATAATACATGAGCGTGAGCCATGGATATAGCACTATGGGTGGAATAGAATAATGATAGGGGGTTATGTGGAGAAGACAAAAAAGGAGAAAACCTCACATCGACGCAGCTAATCAACGGGCTAGGGAGATGCCCATCAATTGATGTCAATGCAAGGAGTAGGGATTGCCATGCAACGGATGCACTAGAGCTATAAATGTATGAAAGCTCAACAAAAGAAACTAAGTGGGTGTGCATCCAACTTGCTTGCTCACGAAGACCTAGGGCATTTGAGGAAGCCCATTGTTGGAATATACAAGCCAAGTTCTATAATGAAAAATTCCCACTAGTATATGAAAGTGACAAAACAAGAGACTCTCTATCATAAAGATCATGGTGCTACTTTGAAGCACAAGTGTGGAAAAAAAGGACAGTAGCATTGCCCCCTTTTTTGGGCCTTTCTTTTTTTATTTGGCCTTTCTCCCTTTTTTATTTGGGACAATGCTCTATTAATGATGATCATCACACTTCTATTTATTTACAACTCGATACTAGAACAAAATATGACTCTATATGAATGCCTTCGGCGGTGTACCGGGAAGGGCAATGGACAATGGATCAAGAGTGACATGTATGATAAATTATGCATGATGGCTTTGCCACAAATACAATGTCAACTACATGATCATGCAAAGCAATATGACAATGATGAAGCATGTCATGAATGAAACGGTGGAAAGTTGCATGGCAATATATCTCGGAATGGCTATGGAAATGCCACAATAGGTAGGTATGGTGGCTGTTTTGAGGAAGATATAAGGAGGTTTATGTGTGATAGAGCGTATCATACCACGGGGTTTGGATGCACCAGCGAAGTTTGCACCAACTCTCAAGGTGAGAAAGGGCAATGCATGGTACCGAAGAGGCTAGCAATGATGGAAGGGTGTCGGTGTCAAAACCAGCGGATCTCGGGTAGGGGGTCCCGAACTGCACGTCTAAGGTCGATGGTAACAGGAGACAAGGGACACGGTGTTTACCCAGGTTCGGGCCCTCTCTATGGAGGTATACCCTACGTCCTGCTTGATTGATATTGATGAATATGAGTGTTACAAGAGTTGATCTACCTCGAGATCTTAATGGCTAAACCCTAGAGGTCTAGCGTGTATGGCTATGATAATGAGTATCCTCTATCCATACTAAGTCCTCCGGTTTATATGGACATCGGGAGGATCTAGGGTTACATGAGGTCGGTTACAAATAAAGGAATCTACATATTCGATCGCCAAGCTTGCCTTCCATGCCAAGGAGAGTCCTATCCAGACACGAGAACAGTCTTCGGTCTTCATATCTTCACATCCCATCAGTCTGGCCCATGGCTAACAGGAAGGAAGGCCGAGGACCCCTTAATCCAGGACTCCCTCGGTAGCCCCCGAACCAGGCTTCAATGACGACGTGTTCAGCGCGCAGATTGTCTTCGGCATTGCAAGGCAGTTTCCTCCTCCGATGTCCCCCAAGTAGGGTGTTCGGCTTTCAATTCAACACCGCACCCCTCGGCTTCTGTGCATTTATGAATTCATCTTCCACGTGTCGGGCGAATGTGGATAGTCAGGGTATATTTTGCAAATATCACCCTAGCCCTGCAAGAAAGAGTGTCTATTTAAAGAGATTGGATCTCAGATCCTTTCAACATCACACGGAGAAAATCCTCAGGCACTGCCAGGCAAAACCATTCCAACATGGCCAACATTCCTAGCTCCTCTTCCCGTTCCAACCTAGAGAGGGGCGAGTGGGAGAGGTGCTCCGTGCCCCACAGTGAATCAGCAAAGCTGCAAACACAAGGATTTCTTCCTCCTGCAGATCTCGTCCCTGTTCGAGCAGGATTGGCCAACTTCAACGGAAAAAACCCAGGCGTAGGATTTCCCCAATCCGTCTGCGGGAGAACGAGTGTGCTTCGTCTCCTATCTACTAAGGGGCGTGGGGTTCCCAATTCACCCATTCCTTCGAGGGCTTCTGGAGTACTACGGCCTCCAGCTACATAATTTTACTCCGGCCTCCGTTCAGCACATCGCGGGCTATGTTGCTTTATGCGAACTATTCCTGGGTTGCGAGGCCCATTTCGATTTGTGGAGAAGACTGTTCTACCTCGTCCCTCGCAATCAAGGTGGGTCAATTTTTGAAGTGGGAAGAGCCAAAGTGTGGCGCATCGCCGGGACCAGATACCTATCCGGCACGCCGAAGAAGGCTCCCGAAGAGTGGCCGTCTGAATGGTTCTACATCAACGACATCGCTCTACCCGACCCTGTCTGCATGGGCCTCCCCGAGTTTTCAAACGCTCCGCTGAAGAAACGCCATAGCTGGCATCCTTGGAGCCTCGAGGAAGAGGATAGCGCAGAGATCAGCCTGCTGCTGGGCAAGATTAAGACGCTTTCCCAGTCCGGATTGTCAGTAGCCGAGGTGATGGCGATTTCGATAATGCGGGGGGTCCAGCCACTTCAATACAGAGAGCTACCCATGTGGCAGTATAACGGAGAAGACGACGCCTCATGCTATGGCCGAAAGGGCCCAAAGACTCCTGCCGCACTAGCCAAAATACTGGCCGAGCTGTATAAAGGGGAGAAGGAGGAGTTCACCCGTCTCCAAATCTGAGACGGGTTTTCCATGTATAATCCTCCCAGCTGGGTAAGGTTTAGCTCCACTATTTTTATTCTTGTCCCCGAATCATTCTTGACAGGCAGCGTCTTATCTTGCTCATACCAGGAATGGCAAAAGGCTGTCGAGGGGATCCATGACCCTGCCCCTCAGCCGGAGAATCGCAACCGGGATCTTGACCCCGGATATGAGGAAGATCTGGACATATTTGTGGAGCTTGAGGATGGAGTATTTTATCAAATGAGCTACGACGGTACATATGTACCCATTATCGCTGATTACCCCAGCCTCCTTCCTGCTTCACGCGTAAGTAATCCGAAGACACCTTATCCAAAAGAGTTTTCTCATTCCTCCTTACCCACCGCATTGTCCTGAGCTTAGAAGGGGAAGCGTTCGGCGCACCATGCTGCCCCGGGAGCATCTCCAAAGAGAGCGTCCCCCATACCAGGCAAGCCTTCCAAGAGGAAGGCAAAGAAAGATACGGCCGAGCCTTCACCAAAGAGGTATGAATTTGCAAGTATGCACCTTGGCAGTCACATCCAACTGTAACCTTTCCGTTTACCCTTTATCAGGAAAAAGGTGTGCCGGACTATATCCAGGGGTCCGGCCGGTCATACTTCCTGCAGCCAAGATTCAAATCCTGCCATGAAGACGGGGGCTGAAGCGGGGGTGATGCCGGACTGTCCTCCAGCGAAGGATTCGGATCATGTATCCGTCACCAACTCGGAAGTGGAGAGCGCCATGAATCATCGGTGCGGCAGGGCCATTTTAGAAGGCCCTGGCTTTTCAGAAGAGTCATTTAACGCCTTCAACTCAGCCGATGCGTATATCCGAGCTGCTCGAGATGGGCTTAACAGAGCCACAAAACAACATTTAAAAGATGTGCAGGTAAGTTTGTTTTGTCTGACTATGATAACCATATACCAGTAGCCCCCAAGACTTAAGGTAGTTGAAACAACTGGTTTAAGGATCAATGTACAACCAGGTGCTTACGGAGAAGAACACCATGTTAACTCAGGAACTAGAAAAGTGTCAGCGCCAGCTGTCTGCTGCCAATGCTGAACTGGAGAAATCCAAGAAGGCATTCCCCGGTAATGTTTCCCTCCATTGAGAAATCATAATTGTACACTAACAATGCTAATCTGGTTGCTTATCGTTGTATTTGATCGTTAGACCAACTGCGGGAGCAGCTGGACGCCGCTCGAGGCGAAGAACACGGAGCCAAAAAACTGCTAGCAGCGGGCGAGCGTGTGTTAACAAAAGTCGTTCAGGAGAAAAGAAGCTCCAGGATTCGAACACCAAACTGGGCGAAGCACTGAAAGACGTGCGAGCTCAGCTATCTGACTCCGTGAAGGACAACAAAAAACTGCGAGGCGGCATATTCAGTATGTGACCGCATTTATCTTATAACAGTTTGGAAGTAACATTAGCTGATATAGCTGTGATTGCAGGTATATTGACGGGCCGTCCTGAAGAGGAGGTGTCCGCATCATCAAGTGATCTTCTGCAAGAGCTGTCGCAGTTGAACGAGCGAGCTCGGCTGGCAATTCGGAGTGTAGCCAAGGCCTTATGGCCATCCGACTCCCCTCCAGGGAGTATGGAGAAGCTTGTAGAGCTGTTCAAGGGAGCGTGGCGGCGTATCCGACTGTGGAAGATATCAGCCTGCTGGGAGGGTGCGCGAGAAGCCCGGGCCCTGATAAAAACACGATATACCAAGCTGGATCCGAATCACATGGCCCGGGTCGGACCGGTAGGGTCAAATGGGGGAGAAATTCCTGTTAGTTTAGTATATGGCTAAGTAGAGGTGGCTTCTAGATACTCCCAACAGGATTGTAAATTAGACCGCCTGTTGGACGGTATAGAGGAGGAAGTTTTTGAGTCCTAGGTGACTATGTACTTTCCTGCTAACTGGATAATAAAAACAATTGTCATGGCCGACCTTTTCACTTGAACCTCTGTACCCGAAGGTGCGGAGTGTTTTTGAATACCCTTACGGCAAAATATACCGGGGTATGCATGGGAACCAGGTGTAGGGGTCATAGTTGCTTGAACAGACAATGTGTGTCCAGCTAGTTATGTTATATTACATTATGTAAGAAACATCTTCCAGAGAGAATAGTTCCGTTAAGGATTCCTTTCCCTGGGTGTGCATGCGTTTAATGTGCATGTCTGAACTATGATTGAAAAAATCGTAGAGTAAGTAACTTCTGGGGTTTCACAATGAAGTGAATGCGAAAACATCTTTAATTCACTGACCAAATATTCTCTTAAGAACGCTAGCTTTCGGCTTCACCCAGTCTGAGGTACACATCCGGATGACCCGACAGTAACAATCGCAGAGGTGCTCCCTTTATGCCCTGGCTGAACTAACGGGAACGTAGGGCATAAGCACAGGAGCCAGGCAACCCAGCTTGGCCAAAACTTAAGTCATATCGATGCATATAGTGGCGAAGAAAAGGTACATATGGAAAAACACATATGTGGTGAGCTTGATGCTCAAAGAATAATAGCAAGCTTCTGTACGAGAGGCCCCCAGGTATAATGAACGTACATATGCATAGGTGTACGCATCAGGTAAGGACGATCTAGCTGTACTGAAACCGTGAGGCTAAAGAGCAAAACGAAAGAAAAAGGTAAAAAACGAAAAGAGAGAAAAAATAACGTTAATAACAGGAGGGAGGAGACGAACACAGTAGTTCGGTGCTAGGCATAAAATTGTCGTAGTCTGGCCGCATTTCAGGGGTTCGGCTCTAGGTGATTGTCTGACGCATCACGCAGGCGGTACGCTCCTCCGGTGAGAACTTCGTCAATGATGAAGGGACCCTCCCACTTGGGCTTGAGCTTGTCCTTTTTCTTCTTCGGCAGGCGTAGAACGAGTTCACCAATGTTATAAGTCTTGGCCCGCACTTCTCTGCTTTGATACCTGCAAGCCTGCTGTTGATAAAATGTGGAACGGGCTTTTGCAACGCCGCGCTCCTCGTTCAAAGCATCTAGGCTGTCCTGCCGATCAAGCTCGGCTTCTCTCTCTTCGTACATGTGCACTCGAGGTGAGTCATGAATAATATCGTAGTGTAACATTGCTTCTGCACCGTACACCATGAAGAAAGGTGTATATCCAGTAGTGCGATTGGGCGTGGTCCGCAGCCCCCAGAGTACGGAGTCAAGTTCCTCCACCCAGTGCTTATCTAATTCTTTCAAAGACCGCACTAGTCTAGGTTTGATGCCGCTCATAATAAGACCATTCGCCTGTTCGACTTGACCGTTTGTCTGCAGGTGGTAGACCGAGGCATAATCGAGTTTAATACCGAGATTAGCACACCAAGTTTTCACTTCATCGGCTATGAAATTAGAGCCATTATCGGTTATTATGCTATGTGCGACACCATAACGGTGTACCACGCTGGATATGAAATCTATTACCGGCCCCGCTTCGGCCGTTTTGACTGGTTTGGCCTCTATCCACTTAGTGAATTTATCCACCATGACCAGCAGATACTTTCTCTTATGGCCTCCTCCTTTAAGGGGTCCGACCATATCTAGTCCCCAGACCGCAAAAGGCCAAGTGATGGGGATTGTTTGTAAGGCAGTGGGGGGCATATGGCTTTGGTTGGCGAAGAGTTGGCATCCGACGCAACGTTGGACAAGGTCCTGTGCATCTGCTCGGGCCGTCAGCCAAAGAAACCCTGTACGGAAGGCCTTGCTAATAAGGGCCCGAGCTGCGGCGTGGTGACCGCCAAGCCCGACGTGAATCTCGGCCAAGAGCTTCTGCCCCTCTTCCTCGGAGATACATCTTTGAAGAACTCAAGTAGCGCTTTTCTTATAGAGCTCTCCGTCATGAACCTTGTAGGCCTTCGAGCGCCGGACAATGCAGCGGGCCTCATTCTGGTCCTCAGGAAGCTCCTTCCTGTTAAGGTAGGACAGGAAGGGTTCGGTCCATGGGAAATGACTGCCATGATGAGATGCGCCGATGGTGTTATTTCGGTGGCTGAGCCTCCGATGATGTCGGTGTTTTTGGAATCTGGGGTTATGTTCGGATCCGGACTAGTGTTGCCGTTTTCCCCCTGCCACACCACGGATGGCTTAAAAAGCCTTTCTAGAAAGATATTAGGTGGGACGGGGTCGCGCTTAGCACCGATACGAGCAAGAACGTCCGCTGCTTGATTACTTTCTCGAGCCACAAGATGGAACTCGAGCCCCTCGAACCGGGCCGACATTTTTATGACTGTGTTACGATAAGCTGCCATCTTCGGATCTTTGGCGTCAAAGTCTCCATTTATTTGAGATATTGCAAGGTTTGAGTCCCCGCGCACTTCTAGGCCTTGTATGCCCATGGAGACAACCATCTGGAGACCATGTAATAAGGCCTCGTATTTGGCTGCATTATTGTAGTCTGTGTATAGTATTTGGAGTACGTACTGAACGATGTCTCCAGTAGGGGACGTTAAAACGACGTCCGCTCCTAGCCCTGCTAGCATTTTGGTGCCATCAAAATACATAACCCAATTGGAATATGTTTCGTACTCTTTAGGGAGTTCGGCCTCTGTCCATTCGGCGACGAAGTTAGCCAGTACTTGGGATTTAATAGCTCGTCGTGGTTTGTATGTAATGTCGAATGGGAGGAGCTCAATGGCCCATTTGGCAATCCGGCCCGTGGCATCACGGTTATTTATAATGTCATTGAGTGGTACTTCGAAAGCCACCATAATCGAACACTCCTGGAAGTAGTGACGGAGCTTTCAGGATGCCATGAAGACCGTGTATGCTATCTTTTGATAATGGGGGTACCGGGATTTGCATGGTGTAAGGATAGTGGATACGCAGTATACTGGCTTCTGAAGTGGGAATTTATGTCCATCCTGTTCTCGTTCAACGACGAGTACGACGCTCACCACCTGATGTGTTGTCGATATGTATAATAACATCGGTTCGCCAGCGTTTGGTGCGGCCAGGATTGGATTGCTCACAGGAAGGGTTTTTATTTCCTCCAGTCTGGCTATTGCCGCGTCCGTCCACTCGAAGTGATCAGTTCGTCGTAAAAGGCGATAGAGTGGCAGTGCCTTTTCTCCCAATCTGGAGATAAAGCGGCTTAGAGCTGCCACGCAACCCGTGAGTTTTTGAACTTGTTTAAGGTCTTTTGGCATAGCCAATTGCGACAAAGCTCAGATTTTGGCTGGATTTGCTTCAATTCCTCTATTGGAAATGATGAAACCTAGCATTTTTCCGGCCAGGACGCCGAAAACGCACTTTTTCGGATTGAGCTTATTGTCGTACACACGGACGTTGTCGAATGTGAGACGTAAATCGTCTATTAGTGTTTCGACGTGCCTAGTTTTGATGACGACATCGTCCACATAAGCTTCAACTGCCTTGCCAATCTGTTTCTCCAGGCATGTCTGAATCATGCGTTGGTATGTGGCGCCGACGTTCTTGAGCCCGAAGGGCATGGTGTTGAAGCAGAATGGCCCATATGGGGTAATGAATGCTGTTGCAGCTTGGTCAGACTCCTTCACTTTGATTTGATGGTATCCGGAATATGCATCTAGGAAACACAGTTAGTCGTGTACTGCTGTGGCATCAATGATTTGACCAATGCGGGGGAGGGGGAAGGGATTTCTTGGCAAGCTTTATTGAGGTCTTTAAAATTGACGCACAACTGCCAGGATTTGTCCTTCTTTGGTACCATCACTAGGTTTGCCAGCTAGTCCGGATGTTTTATTTCTCTGATGAATCCGGCCTCAATTAGCTTGGCTAGCTCCTCCCCCATGGCTTGACGTTTGGGTCCGGAAAAGCGCTGTAGTGTTTGCTTGACCGGTTTATATCCCTTTAATATATTGAGGCTGTGTTCGGCCAACTCGCGTGGGATTCCTAGCATATCAGAAGGGTGCCAGGCGAATATATCCCAATTCTCGCGCTGGAACTCTCGTAGCGCGGCGCCAACCTTCGGGTCCAATTGTGCTCCGATAGATGCTATCTTCTTGGGGTCCGTTGGATGGACTTGGAATTTGACTATTTCCTCTGCTGGTTTGAAGGAGGTGGATTTGGGTCATTTGTCTAGGACCACATCATCCCTGTCCACCGTAGAGCGCAGCGTGGCTAATTCTTCGGCCGCGCGGGCTTCAAATAATGCCTCGAGGGCCAAGGATGCGGTTTTCTTTTCGGCGCGGAGTGCTATGTCCGGATCACTAGATAGAGTGATTATACCGTTGGGCCCAGGCATCTTAAGCTTCAAGTATCCGTAATGGGGTACCACTTGGAAGCGCGTAAATGCATCTCGCCCTAAGAGGGCGTGATACCCGCTGTTGAAAGGGGCCACTTGGAAGGTTATTTCTTCGGAGCGATAGTTCTCCGGCATGCTGAATACCACGTCGAGTGTTATTTTTCCCACACACCACGCCTCCCGACTGGGAATAATTCCTCGGAAGGTCGTGCTGCTTTGCTCAATGCGGCTCCTGTCTATTTCCATTTTGTGGAGTGTATCTTCATAGATGAGGTTTAGCCCGCTGCCGCCGTCCATGACGACCTTGGTGAGCCGAAAGCCGTCCATGATTGGACTGAGGACCAAGGCGGCTGGTGCTCAGATTGTCCTGTATTTTGGCTCGTCGCCGGCATTAAAAGTTATAGCCATATTGTTCCAAGGGTTTATTGCTGCTATTTGACAGACTTCGACGAGTCCGTGTAGTGCTCTTTTGCGCCTATTGTTTGAGGCGAATGTCTCGACGACCGTCAGTACCTTGGGGTCGTTGTCCTATGGGGGGTGTTGTTCTGGGTTATCCTCGGTGAGGATATCCTCGCCGCTCTTGGCTACTTGCCGGAGTATCCAACATGCTCTAAGGCTATGTGTTGGTATGTTATCCGGTGTTGCGTGTATTTTGCATGGCCCATCGAGCCATCCTTCCAGAACGGTTCCACGCCCCATACTAGACTTGTATTTCTTTGCCGTTGAGCCGGGCGTGTTGCAAGGGTGCGCCCTTTTCGCCTAAATGAGGGGTTGAGTGGGGACCGATGATTCCCAACGAGATGCTTGAGTTTTCCAGGCACTTTCCATTGCAATGTACTTCTGTACGATAGTTGCCAAGTCAGCGAAGTGTAGGATGCGACGGCGGTTGATGCCGTTGAGGATTCCTTCGTCCCTGCAATTTTGAGGAACACTGAGATCGCTTCCTCGTCACGGCAATCTTTAATCTTGTTTTTAACAAGAAGGAATCTGGCCCAGAAGTGGTGGACCGTTTCCTGAGACTGCTGTTTTATGCTCGTGAGAGCGCTTGTATTCGGGTGGGTGGGTGGATTTAAATCTGAACCCTGCCCCAGTTTTGGATCCGGAGTTTGAAGGTCTTCCGAACTTAACATATCGGGCTTTGGGATGTCCGCTGATTTCTTAGGCCCGTTGTCCGATTCTATGTTCGGAGGGCAGGATGCTTCACCTCGCGGGTAGGTGTCCGGCTCTTCGAGACCGGAGATCCGGACATAGTCCGTCCTCAATATGGAGGAAGAGTTATTGACCCGCTCCTCGACTACCGCTATCTGGTGGGTGATCGGCGGAGATTTGATTTCTCTCTGATCGGGTTTAAGCCCAATCCGATCGTAGTCTGTAGTGACCCCAGGGCGGCGATGCGATCTAGGAGCTCGTTTAAAGACGAAAGCTCCGCTGGATCCATCTGCTTGGAGTATCCGGAGTCGATACGAAGGGGGTTTTCGATGACCCGAGAGGCCATCATCGGCTTAATGGCCGAACGTGCGGTCATGGTAAAGCCGCCCAGCCGAAGGGTTTGGCCTGGAGCCATCATTCCTCCGGTGGTGATATTATCCTTGAGAACAAGGTGAGACATCGATCTTGTTGTCGACGGCACAATGGAATTCTCAATGGAAGCACCAATGTCAGCATCAAAACCGGCGAATCTCGGGTAGGGGGTCCCAAATTACGCGTCTAAGGTCGATGGTAACAGGAGACAAGGGACACGATGTTTACCCAGGTTC
Organism: Triticum urartu; assembly: GCF_003073215.2. Classification (NCBI taxonomy): domain Eukaryota; kingdom Viridiplantae; phylum Streptophyta; class Magnoliopsida; order Poales; family Poaceae; genus Triticum; species Triticum urartu. Next base: position 101,317,951 of record NC_053023.1, read on the forward strand.
GGGCCCTCTCTATGGAGGTAATACCCTACGTCGTGCATGATTGATATTGATGAATATGAGTGTTACAAGAGTTGATCTACCTTGAGGTCGTAATGGCTAAACCCTAGAGGTCTAGCGTGTATGGCTATGATAATGAGTATCCTCTATACAGACTAAGTCCTTCGGTTTATATAAACACCGGGAGGATCTAGGGTTACATGAGGTCGGTTACAAAGAAAGGAATCTACATATTCGGTCGCCAAGCTTGCCTTCCATGCCAAGGAGAGTCCTATCCGGACACGAGTACAGTCTTCAGTCTTCGTATCTTCATAGCCCATCAGTCCGGCCCATGGCTAACAGGCTGGACGCCCGAGGACCCTGTAATCCAGGACTCCCTCAAAGGGTGAGAGTGCGTATAATCCATGGACTCAACATTAGTCATGAAAAACTCACATACTCATTGCAAAAATCTACAAGTCATCAAAAACCAAGCATTACACGCATGCTCCTAGGGGGATAGATTGGTAGGAAAATACCATCGCTCGTCCTCGACTATCACTCATAAGGAAGACAATCAAAGAACACCTCATGTTTCAAATTTGTTACACAACGTTTACCATACGTGCATGCTACGGGACTTGCAAACTTCAACACAAGTATTTCTCAAATTCACGACTACTCAACTAGCACAACTCTAATATCACCATCTTTATATCTCAAAACAATTATCAAGTATCAAACTTCTCATAGTATTCAATGCACTTTCTATGATAGTTTTTATTATACCCATCTTGGATGCCTATCATATTAGGACTAATTTCATTACCAAAGCAAATTATCATGCTGTTCTAAAGGACTCTCAAAATAATATAAGTGAAGCATGAGAGATCAATAATTTCTATAAAATAAATCCACCACCATGCTCTAAAAGATATAAGTGAAGCACTAGAGCAAAATCATCTAGCTCAAAAGATATAAGTGAAGCACATAGAGTATTCTAATAAATTCCAATTCATGCGTGTCTCTCCCAAAAGGTGTATACAGCAAGGATTATTGTGGTAAACTAAAAAACAAATACTCAAATCATACAAGACGCTCCAAGCAAAACACATATCATGTGGTGAATAAAAATATAGCCTCAAGTAAAGTTAGCGATAGAAGAAGACGAAAGAGGGGATGCCTTCCGGGGCATCCCAAAGCTTAGGCTTTTGGTTTTTCTTGAATTTTACCTTTGGGTGCCTTGGGCATCCCCAAGCTTAGGATCTTGCCACTCCTTATTCCATAATCCATCAAATCTTTACCCAAAACTTGAAAACTTCACAACACAAAACTTAAACAGAAAATCTCATGAGCTCCGTTAGTATAATAAAACAAACCACCACTTAAAGTACTGTAATGAACTCATTATTTATTTATATTGATGTTAAACCTACTGTATTCCAACTTCTCTATGGTTCATACCCTCCGATGCTAGCCATAGATGCATCAAAATAAGCAAACAACACACGAAAAACAGAATCTGTCAAAAACAAAACAGTCTGTAGTAATTTGTAGGTTTCGAATACTTCTATAATCTTAAAAATTCTGACATAAATTGCAGGAAGTTATTAATTTATCTATTAATCATGTTCAAAAATAATCAACCTAATCGAACTCTCCAGTAAAAAATGGCAGCAAATTTTGCGAGCACTAAAGTTTCTGTTTTTTACAGCAAGATCGCAAAGACTTCCCCCAAGTCTTCCCAAAGGTTCTACTTGGCACAAACACTAATTAAAAGCATAAAACCACATCTAAACAGAGGCTAGATGAATTATTTATTACTAAATAGAACCAAAAAGCAAGGAACAAAAATAAAATTGAGTTGCCTCCCAACAAGCGCTATCGTTGAACGCTCCTAGTTAGGCATAAAAGCAAGAATAGATCTAGGTGTTATGATCTTTGGTATGCAATCCATAAGTGGCTCTCATAATAGATTCATAAGGTAATTTAATTTTATTTCTAGGAAAGTGTTCCATGCCTTTCCTTAATGGAAATTGGAATCTAATATTCCCTTCTTTCATATCAATAATTGCACCAATCGTTCTAAGGAAATGCCTACCAAGAATAATGGGACATGTACGTAGGATTGCAATCTATATCAAGAACAGTGAAATCTACGGGCACATAATTCCTATTTGCAACAATAAGAACATCATTAGTTCTTCCCATAGGTTTCTTAATAGTGGAATCCGCGAGGTGCAAATTTAAAGAACAATCATCAAATTCATGGAAACCTAACACATCACACAAAGTTTTTGGAATCGTGAAAACGCTAGCACCCAAATCACATAAATCATAGCATTAATGATCTTTAATTTTAATTTTAATAGTAGGTTCCCACTCATCATGAACTTTTCTAGGGATAGAGACTTCTAATTCAAGCTTTTCTTTATAAGATTGCATTAAAGCATCAACGATATGTTTACTAAAAGCTTTATTTTGATTATAAGCATGCGGAGAATTTAGCACGGATTGGAACAAGGAAATACAATCTATTAAAGAACAATTATCATAATTAAATTCCTTGAAATCCAAAATAGTGGGTTCATTGCTATGTAAAGTTTTGACCTCTCCAATCCCACTTTTTCCAATTTTAGCATTAAGATCTAAAAACTCCGAATCATTGGGACACCTTTTAACTAAAGTTGACTCATCTACAGTCCCATCATTATCAAGATTCATATTTCAAAACAAATATTTAATAGGGGACACATCAATCACTTTTAGATCTTCATCCTTATTATCATGAAAACTAGAAGAACACGCTTTCACAAAGCAATCTTTTTTAGCACACATCCTAGTGGTTCTTTCTTTGCACTCATCAATGGAAATTCTCATAGCTTTGAGAGACTCATTGATATCATGCTTAGGTGGAATAGATCTAAGTATCAAAGAATCAACATCAAGATAAATTCTATCCACGTTCCTAGCCAACTCATCAATCTTAGACAGTTTTTCTTCAATCAAAGCATTGAAACTCTTTTGCGAACTAATAAATTCTTTAATATTAGATTCAAAATCAGAGGGCATCTTATTATAATTTCCATAAGAATTGTTGTAGGAATTACCATAATTATTAGAGGAATTACTAGGAAACGGCCTAGGATTAAAATTACCTCTATACGCGTTATTACCAAAATTGTTCCTACCAACAAAATTCACATCCATAGATTCATTATTATTCTCAATAAATGTAGACAAAGGCATATCATTAGGATCAGAAGAAACACTCTTATTAGCAAACAATTGCATAAGTTCATCCATCTTTCCACTCAAAACATTAATTTCTTCTATTGCATGCACCTTTTTACTAGTAGATCTTTTAGTGTACCATTGAGAATAATTAACCATAATATTATCTAGGAGTTTATTAGCTTCTCCTAAAGTGATTTCCATAAAAGTGCCTCCCGTGGCCGAATCTAAATGATTTCTAGAAGCAAAATTCAATCGGCATAATTTTTTTTGTATAATCATCCAAAGATTCAAACCATGTATAGGGCAATTACGTATCATTAATTTCATCCTCTCCCAAGCTTGTGCAACATGTTCATGATGAAGTTGCTTAAAATTCATAATATCGTTTCTAAGAGAGATGATCTTAGCGGGAGGAAAATACTTAGAGATAAAAGCATCTTTGCACTTATTCCATGAATCGATACTATTTTTAGGCATAGACGAAAACCAAGTTTTACCACGATCTCTAAGCGAAAACGGGAATAGCTTCAATTTAACAATATCATTATCCACATCTTTCTTCTTTTGCATATCACACGAATCAATAAAGCTGTTTAGATGGGTAGTGGCATCTTCACTAGGAAGACCGGAAAACGAATCTTTCATGACAAGATTCAGCAAAGCAGTATTAATTTCACAAGATTCATCATCGGTAAGAGGAGCAATCGGAGTGATAATAAAATCATTATTATTGGTATTAGAAAAGTCACACAATTTAGTATTATCTTGAGCCATCATGACAAACAATCCAACACACAAGCACACAAGAAGCAAGCGAAAAGAGACGAACTAGAAAAGAGAAGGGGAACAAAAAAAGAGGGCGAATAAAACAGAAAGGGTGAAGTGGGGGAGAGGAAAATGAGAGGCAAACGGCAAATAATTTAATGCGAGGGATAAGAGTTTGTGATGGGTACTTGGTATGTCTTCACTTGTGAATAGATCTCCCCGGCAACGGCGCCAGAAATCCTTCTTGCTACCTCTTGAGCACTGCGTTGGTTTTCCCTTGAAGAGGAAAGGGTGATGCAGCAAAGTAGCGTAAGTATTTCCCTCAGTTTTTGAGAACCAAGGTATCAATCTAGTAGGAGACTACACGCAAGTCCCTCGTACCTACACAAACAAATAAGAACCTCACAACCAACGCGATAAAGAGGTTGTCAATCCCTTCACGGTCACTTACGAGAGTGAGATCTAATAGAGATAATAATAATAAGATAAATATTTTTGGTATTTTTATGATATAGATTGAAAGTAAAGATTGCAAAGTAAAATAGATTGGAAATTTATATAATAAAAGATAGACACGGAGGCCATAGGTTTCACTAGTGGCTTCTCTCAAGATAGCATAAGTATTACGGTGGGTGAACAAATTACTGTCGAGCAATTGATAGAAAAGTGCAAAATTATGAGAATGTCTAGGCATGATCATGTATATAGGCATCACGTCCGCGACAAGTAGACCGAAACGATTCTGCATCTACTACTCTTACTCCACACATCGACCACTATCCAGCATGCATCTAAAGTATTAAGTTCATAAGAACAGAGTAACGCATTTGGCAAGATGACATGATGTAGAGGGATATACTCAAGCAATATGATATAAACCCCATCTTTTTTATCCTCGATGGCACCAATACAATATGTGCCTTGCTGCCCCTGCTGTCACTAGGAAAGGACACCGCAAGATTGAACCCAAAGCTAAGCACTTCTCCCATTGCAAGAAAGATCAATCTAGTAGGCCAAACCAAACTGATAATTCGAAGAGACTTGCAAAGATAACCAATCATTCATAAAAGATTTCAGAGAAGAATCAAATATTGTTCATTGAGGGAGTCTTGGATTAGGGGGTCTCTGGACAGTCGGACTATATCCTTTGGCCGGACTGTTGGACTGTGAAGATACAAGATTGAAGACTTCATCCCGTGTCCGGATGAGACTCTCCTTGGCGTGGAAGGCAAGCTAGGCAATACGGATATGTAGATTTCCTCCCTTGTAATCGACTCTGTGTAAGCCTAGCCCCCTTCGTTGTCTATATAAACCGGAGGGTTTAGTCCGTAGGACAACAGACAATCATACCATAGGTTAGTTTCTAGGGTTTAGCCTCTACGATCTTGTGGTAGATCAACTCTTGTAATACTCATATCATCAAGAACAATCAAGCAGGACGTAGGGTATTACCTCCATCAAGAGGGCCTGAACATGGGTAAACTTCATGTCCCCTGCCTCCTGTTACCATCCACCTTAGACGCACAGTTCGGGACCCCCTACCTGAGATCCGCCGGTTTTGACACCGACATTGGTGCTTTCACTGAGAGTTCCACTGTGCCATCACCGTAAGGCTCGATGGCTCCTTCGATCATCGGTAACGATGCGGTCCAAGATGAGGTTTTCCTCCCCGGACAGATCTTCCTATTCGGCGGCTTCGCACTGCGGGCCAATTCACTTGGCCATCTGGAGCAGATCGAGAGCTATGCCCCTAGCCATCAGGTCAGATTCGGAAACTTAAACTACACTGCCGACATCCGCGGAGACTTGATCTTTGATGGATTCGAGCCCGTGTCAGGTGCGCCGCACAGTCACAACAAGCACGGCGTAACTCTGCCATCAGACAGTGTTCGGGAGATCGCATCTGCAACTACTCCGGCCTTCAATCCGGAGCAAATTGCGCCATCCAAGGACGGAGGGATAGACCCCGCCATGGAGGCCGCACTCTCATTGGAGATGGAGCCGGATACTGACTTCACCCCTTACGAGAGCCGTGTCGCCGAACCACTGGATTCACCTCCGGCCACGGACTCCGAGCCGCTTACATCCATGCCCGTCGAATCCGACTAGGCTTCGATCATGGAGTTCACCTCCGTGGATATCTTTCACCACTCGCCCTTCGGCGATGTGTGATACGTCTCCAACGTATCTATAATTTTTGATTGCTCCATGCTATATTATATACTGTTTTGGACATTATTGGGCTTTATTATCCACTTTTTTATTATTTTTGGGACTAACCTATTAACCGGAGGCCCAGCCCAGAATTGCCGTTTTTGCCCGTTTTAGGGTTTCGAAGAAAAGGAATATCAAACAGAGTCCAAACAGAATGAAACCTTCGGGAACGTGATCTTCTCAACGAATAAGACCAGAGAGACTTGGACCCTACGTCAAGAAAGGAAACAGGAGGCCACGAGGTAGGGGGCGCGCCCACCCCCACCAGGCGTGCCCTCCACCCTCGTGGGCCCCATGTTGCTCCACCAACGTACTCCTTCCTCCTATATATATCCACGTACCCCCAAACGATCAGAGACGGAGCCAAAACCCTAATTCCACCGCCGTAACTTTCTGTATCCACGAGATCCCATCTTGGGGCCTGTTCCGGAGCTCTGCCGGAGGGGGCATCGATCACGGAGGGCTTCTGCATCAACACCATAGCCCCTCCGATGAAGTGTGAGTAGTTTACCTCAGACCTACGGGTCCATAGTTAGTAGCTAGATGGCTTCTTCTCTCTTTTTGGATCTCAATACAATGTTCTCCCCCTCTCTTGTGGAGATCTATTCGATGTAATCTTATTTTTGTGGTGTGTTTGTTGAGACCGATGAATTGTGGGTTTATGATCAAGTCTATCTCTGAATAATATTTGAATCTTCTCTGAATTCTTTTATGTATGATTGGTTATCTTTTCAAGTCTCTTCGAATTATCAGTTTGGTTTGGCCTACTAGATTGATCTTTCTTGCAATGGGAGAAGTGCTTAGCTTTGGGTTCAATCTTGCGGTGTCCTTTCCCGGTGACAGTAAGGGCAGCAAGGCACGTATTGTATTGTTGCCATCGAGGATAACAAGATGGGGTTTTCTTCATATTTCATGAGTCTATCCCTCTACATCATGTCATCTTGCATAAGGGGTTACTCTGTTTTTAACTTAATACTCTAGATGCATGCTTGATAGCGGTCGATGAATGGAGTAGTAGTAGATGCAGGCAGGAGTCGGTCTACTTTTCTCGGACGTGATGCCTATATACATGATCATACCTAGATATTCTCATAACTATGCTCAATTCTGTCAATTGCTCAATAGTAATTTGTTCACCCATCGTAGAATACTTATGCTCTTGAGAGAAGCCACTAGTGAAACCTATGGCCCTCGGGTCTATCTTTATCATATTGATCTCCTACTACTTAGTTATTTCCTTTGCTATTTACTTTGCCTTTATTTTACTTTGCATCTTTTATCATAAAAATACCAAAAATATTATCTTATCATATCTATCAGATCTCACTCTTGTAAGTAGCCTTATAGGGATTGACAACCCCTATTTGCGTTGGTTGCGAGGATTTATTTGTTTTGTGCAGGTGCGAGGGACTCGCGCGTAGCCTCCTACTAGATTGATACCTTGGTTCTCAAAAACTGAGGGAAATACTTACGCTACTTTGCTGCATCATCCCTTCCTCTTTGGGGAAAACCAATGCAGTGCTCAAGAGGTAGCAAGAAGGATTTCTGGCACCGTTGTCGGGGAGGTCTATGCAAAAGTTAACATACCAAGTACCCATCACATACCCTGATCTCCCGCATTACATTATTTGCCATTTGCCTCTCGTTTTCCTCTCCCCCACTTCACCCTTGCCGTTTTATTCGCCCTCTCTCTCTATCCTCCCCCTCTATTTGCCTCTTTTTGCCCGTTTGCTTTTTGTTTTCTTGCGTATTAGTTTGTTTGCTTGTCGTTATGGCTAGTCCCTTATCTTCTCTGTTGTCTCCCGAGAATGAAATTCTAAATTTTAAGCAAAGGGAGGGTGAAAATCTAAAAGATGCTTGGTATAGAATTTGCAATGCTCAAAATAAATCTACTAGGAAGCAATCTACTACCATTCTCCTTCGCAATTTTTATGTAGGCATTACTCCTTGGCACCGTTATGTTCTTGATACTATTACCGGAGGGAACTTTTTGGGTAGCCATACTTTTGATTCTTATAATGCTATGTTAGATTTATTTGGCTCACCCCCTCTCTTGGTTAATGGAACTATATTAACTTTGGAGCATGTAATGCAAAGGCTTGAGATTATTGAAAATAAGGTTGCTACCACAGATTTAATTTAAAATTTGGATAAAAATATCCACAGCCGAATCTCTCAATATGGATCTAAAGTAGGAGTTACTTTGAAAGATATTAAAGAAAAGGAACCCATAGTTAATGAGAAAATAAATCATGATTCCGTTAGGATCGATAAAATTGTCAATATTATTACCAACTTGGGAACCACCTTTTATTCCGTAAAGAATACTCCAAGTCCTTCCACTAAAGTTGCCAAGCTTATGTACATTCCTAAAAATAAGGGTGAATCATCTAGTAAGGAAAATGAGGATCTCAAATCTATAAGTGTTCATCCCAATCTTTTTGCTATCATTAAGGAACCATTTGTTACAAATGAATTTTTCGATCTTGTGCCTAAAAGTTTGATAATTAATAAAAAGAAAGAAATTCCTAAAGATGGTAGATGCCTCATCGAAGAATTACCTACCAAAGATGGCAATACCTAGATCTATTCTTGCTTGTTATGCCTAGCTAGGGGCGTTAAACGATAGCGCTTGTTGGGAGGCAACCCAATTTTATTTTTATTCCTTGCTTTTTGCTCCTGTTTAGTAATAAATAATTTATCTAGCCTCTGTTATGGTTGTGTTTTTTGTGTTTAATTAGTGTTTGTGCCAAGTAGTACCGTTGGGAAGACTTGGGGAAAGTCTTGTTGAACTTGCTGTTAAAACAGAAACTTTAGAGCTCACGAGAACTGCTGTCATTTTTATTTGGAGAGTGCTATTTAGTTAATTATTTTTGAATATGATTAATATATAAATTCCTTACGTCCATCAATTTATTTTAGAATTTTTGGGGTTCCATATCTTGCGCTAGCTACAGATTACTACAGACTGTTCTGTTTTTGACAGATTCTGTTTTTCGTGTGTTGTTTGCTTATTTTGATGAATCTATGGCTAGTAAAATAGTTTATAAACCATAGATAAGTTGGAATACAGTAGGTATAACACCAATATAAATAAATAATGAGTTCATTACAGTACCTTGAAGTGGTCTTTTGTTTTCTTTCGCTAATGGAGCTCACGAGATTTTCTACTTTAAGTTTTGTGTTGGGAAGTTTTCAAGTTTTGGGTAAAGATTTGATGGATTATGGAACAAGGAGTGGCAAGAGCCTAAGCTTGGGGCCAAAGCTTGGGGATGCCCTGGAAGGCATCCCCTCTTTCGTCTACTTCTATCGGTAACTTTACTTGGAGCTATATTTTTATTCGCCACATGATATGTGTTTTTCTTGGAGCGTCTTGTATTATTTGAGTCTTTGCTTTTTAGTCTACCACAATCATCCTTGCTGTACACACCTTTTGAGAGAGCCATACATGATTTGGAATTTGTTAGAACACTCTATGTGCTTCGCTTATATCTTTTGAGTTATATAATTTTGCGCTAGTACTTCACTTATATCTTTTAGAGCACGGTTGTGGATTTGTTTTATAGAAACTATTGATCTCTCATGCTTCACTTAGATTATTTTGAGAGTCTTGATAGCATGGTAATTTGCTTAAAATCCTAATATGCTAGGTACTCAAAGTTAGTAAAATTTTCTTAAGAGTGTCTTGAATACTAAGAGAAGTTTGATGCTTGATGATTGTTTTGAGATATGGAGGTAATAATATCAAAGTCGTGCTAGTTGAGTAGTTGTGAAATTGAGAAATACTTGTGTTGAAGTTTGCAAGTCCCGTAGCATGCACTTATGGTAAACGTTATGCAACAAATTTGAAACATGAGGTGTCATTTGATTGTCTTCCTTATGAGTGGCGGTCGGGGACGAGCGATGGTCTTTTCCTACCAATCTATCCCCCTAGGAGCATGCGCGTAGTACCGAGGTTTTTGATGACTTGTAGATTTTTGCAATAAGTATGTGAGTTCTTTATGACTAATGTTGAGTCCATGGATTATACACACTCTCACCCTTCCACTCCTTGCTAGCCTCTTCAGTACCGTGCATTGCCCTTTCTCACATTGAGAGTTGGCGCAAACTTCGCCGGTGCATCCAAACCCCGTGATATGATACGCTCTTTCACACGTAAACCTCCTTATATCTTCCTAAAAACAGCCACCATACCTACTTATTATGGCATTTCCATAGCCATTCCGAGATATATTGCCATGCAACTTTCCATCATTCCGTTCATCATGACACATTCAACATTGTCATATCGCTTAGCATGATCATGTAGTTGACATAGTATTTGTGGCAAAGCCACCGTTCATAATTCTTTCATACATGTCACTCTTGGTCCATTGCATATCCTAGTACACCGCCAGAGGCATTCATATAGAGTCATCTTTTGTTCTAGTATCGAGTTGTAATCATTGAGTTGTAAATAAATAGAAGTGTGATGATCATCATTTTTTAGAGCATTGTCCCAAGTGAGGAATATATATAAAAAAGAAAGGCCAAAAAAAGAGAAGGCCCCCAAAAAAGAGAAAGACCATAAAAAAGAGAAGGCCCAAAAAAATGAGAGAAAAAGAGAGAAGGGACAATGTTACTATCCTTTGCCACACTTGTGCTTCAAAGTAGCACCATAATCTTCATGTTAGAGAGTCTCTTGTTTTGTCACTTTCATATACTAGTGGGAATTTTTCATTATAGAACTTGGCTTGTATATTCCAACAATGGGCCTCCTCAAGTGCCCTAGTTCTTCGTGAGCAAGCAAGTTGGATGCACACTGTAGGATCGAAAGTATGTCTACAGGGGGGTGATTAGACTACTTGACCAAATAAAAGCTTAACCTTTTCCCAATTTTAGTTCTTGGCAGTTTTTAGCTAATTTAGGACAAGTCAAGCAATCATCACATAATTCAAGCAAGCATGCAAAGAGTATATAGGCAGCGGAAAGTAAAGCATGCAACTTGCAAGAATATAAAGGGAAGGGTTTGGAGAATTCAAACGCAATTGGAGACACGGATGTTCTTCCCGTGGTTTGGATAGGTGGTGCTATCCTACATCCACGTTGATGGAGACTTCAACCCACAAAGGGTAACGGTTGCGCGAGTCCACACAGGGCTCCACCCAAGGGTAATGGTTGCGTGAGTCCACACAGGGCTCCACCCACGAAGGGTCCACGAAGAAGCAACCACCCACAAAGGGTCCACGAAGAAGCAACCTTGTCTATCCCACCATGGCCATCGCCCACACAGGACTTGCCTCACTAGCGGTAGATCTTCATGAAGTAGGCGATCTCCTTGCCCTTACAAACTCCTTGGTTCAACTCCACAATCTTGTCGGAGGCTCCCAAGTGACACCTTGCCAATCTAGGAGACACCACTCTCCAAGAAGTAACAAATGGTGTGTAGGTAATGAACTCCTTGCTCTTGTGCTTCAAATGATAGTCTCCCCAACACTCAACTCTCTCTCATAGGATTTGGATTTGGTGGAAAGAAGATTTGAGTGGAAAGCAACTTGGGAAGGCTAGAGATCAAGATTCATATGGTAGGAATGGAATATCTTGGTCTCAACACATGAGTAGGTGGTTCTCTCTCAGAACATATGAGTTGGAATGGTGTGTGTGTTCTCATGGCTCTCTCACAGAATGAGAAGGAGGTGGAGGGGTATATATAGCCTCCACACAAAATCCAACCGTTACATAGTTTTCCAATCTCGGTGGGACCGAATCAATAAGCTCGGTCAGACCAAAAATGTAAACCTAGTGACCGTTAGTGATTTTCGGTGGGACTGACATGCAACTCGGTAGGACCGATATGGTTAGGGTTTGGGCATAACGTAATCTCGATGAGACCGATTACACAAACTCGGTGAGACCGAATTTGGTAATTAGCTAACCAGAGAGTTGGTCAGGCAAACTCGATGGGACCGATTTGCTCTTTCGGTGAGACCGAGTGGAACTCGGTGAGACCGAAAAGTTACAAAGGGGAAACACTGAGTTTACATTGCAATCTCGGTGGGACCGATTCGCTCTTTCGGTGAGACCGAAAAGTTACGAAAGGGAAACAGAGAGTTTGCAATCCCATCTCGGTGAGATCGAGGTCCTTATCGGTAGAACCGAATTGCTAGGGTTTGGTAGTGGCTTATGACAAATGAAAACTCGGTGGCGCTGGATAGGAAGAATCGGTAGGACCGAGTTTGGCTTAGGGTTTAGGTCATATGTGGATATGGGAAAGTAGTTGAGGGTTTTGGAGCATATCACTAAGCACATGAAGCAAGAGGCTCATTAAGCAACACCTCATCCCTCCTTGATAGTATTGGCTTTTCCTAAAGACTCAATGTGATCTTGGATCACTAAAATATAAAATGAAGAGTCTTGAGCTTTTGAGCTTGAGCCAATCCTTTGTCCTTAGCATTTTGAGGGTTCCACTTTCACATCCATGCCATGCCAATCATTGAGCTTTCCTGAAATAATCATCTTGGAATAGCATTAGCTCAATGAGCTATATGTTATGAATTACCAAAACCACCTAGGGATAGTTGCACTTTCAATCTCCCCCTTTTTGGTAATTGATGACAACATATAGATCAA